>NW_026739562.1:7350619-7592652 GCF_022355385.1 Mustela nigripes | reverse complement strand
TCCAGCTTGCTGGTCCTGAGTGTCTGGCTGGGGCTCCTGGTCTCTTGTGCTGCCTACCCCCCACCTCCCTGCCACTGGCCCATCTGTTCAGCGCTCTCCATCATTATCCATCATTCTCTTAGGAGCTGAGAGATGCAGCTTTGGGGTCGTTCTCTCTTCCTCTCCTTGTCTTTATTGTTCCAGCAGTAGCTTGGATTTCTTTTCTTTCCCTGCCTGCCTGGACCCTCGGCTGGGGGTGCTGTGAGAAGTCAGATTTTCCTGTTACCTCCTTGCCCTTGATCCTACTGTCTGAGCCCTCCCCCCACAATGACCCATCCACCATGTCCTATCCTTCAGGTGCCTGACCTAGGCACCTGCTGATGACAGGGGTGGTGCTCACTTGGTGACCCGGGAAGTGAGTCCAGTGCTGGTGATGCAATCTGCCTCTAGAGAGAAGGAGGGACTGCTCTCTCATCTTTCCTGATAACTCCTCTTTGAGTGTATCAAGGCCAAGTGCCCTTTGCTAGAGCCCCTTATCGACTGATCAGCTCTTAAAGCCAACCCTGGGCCCAAGGTCATGTCTGCCAGCCTTCCTCAGGGTGCTTGCAGTTGGCTTTTTGAAGTAAGGGCAGGAGCCCGCTCTTTCCCGGTGACTTACAGTGCTCCCCAGGTCCTGTCCCTGCCCTGCGCCTCCACAACAGCCTGGGCTTCATCACAACGCACAGGGGCAGCACAGCATCCTGGGTGTGGTCTCTGAGAAGCTACTTTAAGCCTCCCAGAGCCCAGCCCAGGCGGGGGAGGAGGCCTTGTGGGTGAGCGAGTGCCCTTTGGAGAACTGTAGCTTGTGTGGGTGGAGCCTCAGAAGGACAGTAACACAGATGCTGGCATTTGGGGCTGAGTCTTCCTATTTCCCTGAAATGAAGGTGAGGGGCAGTGGTTGTGGTGATGAATCAGCAGATAGACTTGTTTGTAGTCCTGTGTGCAAGGTTTCGACCCTGGGATAGGAGGGACAGGACGCTTTCTCCCCTTTCAAGGGTCAGGCTGGGCTTCTCAGTGCCCGGAAGGATGGATGGATGAGCGGGTGCCTTGGTTCAGACCAGGGTTCTCAATGTCCTCTTTTGGGGTTGGTTGGAAGAATGCCCTGACCAGCTAGGGCTGTGACCTCAAGACACTCCTCATCTATTGGGAGACACGGGTTTATAGGCATTTAAAGAGGCAAAATGGTAACAGATGGGGGTGTGAAAGGTAAAATGAATTCCACTTTCCCTGGACAGAGCCAGGGCAGAAGGCCGGCAGGGGAGGGGACCTGAAACCAGACATCAAAGCCAGAAAGCTGCTCTCCAGACAGATGAGGGAGAGGCAGGGACAGTGGGAAGGCATCACGCCAGGCTGTGGTGCCTGAGGTGACATGAGGCAGGAGTAACTTGGAGCAGGAGGTAGTGTGGGAGAATAGCAGGCCAGCCCACACTCAGCCCTGATGGAGGGGCAGCCCTGGGAGCTGTGTGTCAAGGCTAGCCCAGGGTCAGAACAGGTGCCAGGGTCACCGCTGAAGAGTGCTCAAACCAGTATTTTAAAAAGGCAAGTGGAGCATGAGGGCTTACCTGTGGTTTCTTCTACTCCCTGGGCTGTTTAGCAGGTTCAGTGGGACTTGGGATTTGGCCTTCTGGGGGAATAGGCCACAGGCCACAGGCCCTGGGGTCCCTGTGTTAACCCAGAGCACCAGAACGAGGGTCAGTCAGAGAGCCGGCAGCTCACTCACCCTGCCTGAAGGAGGGTGCCCTGAGAGCTCAGCCCCCTGCCTCCTGTGGGAAGGAGTCTGGAGTGGAAGGGATGAGAGCTGGAATTGGCCAAGAGGTTCTGGGAAGGTCCTTCCAGGTTGCACTTTTGTCACGAGGCCCCTGATTCTCTGTCCCCACGCAGAAGGTGCTCACAGTTCTCTCTGCATGACCTTAACATTTCCTCCACTTGTCGAAGTTCATTTCTTTTCCTTTTCCCTCCCTGGGGACAGACTTCGACCAAGAGCTGCCCTATGCAGTGCTGTAGTGGGCCTTTGTGTACACCTCCCTCTAACCTGGCTTGGCCTAGTCTCTCTTTGCAGTGTCTCTCATGGACACCTATCTGAGCCTTGCATGGCCTGCCCAGAGTCTTCTCTGCCCGATTCTGGTCCTCATCTGCTGCCTGCAGCTGGCTCGAAAGATCTTGCTCATCTCCAGGCAAAGCCTGAAGTCCCCATTGTAGAACCCGAGATTTTTGTTTGTTTGTTCGTTTCCAAGGTTGAGCAGACATGTCATTGGCATTGGTGGAGGAGCCAATAACAGAGGGGAAGTGGGGAAGGAGGCGACAGAGGGATGCTTTCCAGGCAGTCTTCAAGTCAACTAGTAAAGCTAATAATGATAATAACTAGCATTTATTGAGTATCTGCTATGTGTTGGCTACATTGTTAAATGCTTTATTTAATACATTCATATCCCTTACTTCTCAATAACCCAAGGAAGTATATACTATTCCCATCATCACCTAAAATGGAGGTCCAGATAGGGGAAGGAAGAGCCCACTGTTTACCTGCTTCCCTGTGGGAAGGGCTTCCTTGCCAAGGGGAACCATCTCTAAAGGCCGGCTAGGACATCCCTCTGCCTCCAGCCAGGATTGCCTTGGAACACCGTGCTGGAAAGTGCTCTGGGCCAGGCTGAGGGGTCTTGGGTAAAAGTTGCTTCTTCACTACTTTTTGGTGTCTTGTTCTGGGCCCCAGTCAGAAGGTTGTTTTCACGGCCTAACAGAAACCCTTCCTACCTGCAATATATCCCTAGGTGGTAGGGAGTGTCTTCAGGGGCCAGTGGAAAGAGGAATAGGGCCTTGACTTAAGTTCCCACTTGCTCTGTAGGTTGAAAGAGATGTCTGTACCTCAGCGACCTTTCCCAGGGACCCTATTTCAGTGTTCTTTCTGTGGGTCTCCCCTTTGTCTCAATGTCCTCTCTCTCTGGCAGAAGCTGGATCCTGGGCCTGGGGTGCCCCATCCTCTCCACCCTCATGTGCCACCCAGTAGGCCAGTAGGGCTCTCTTTCTGACAGTCCTTGCTTCTTCTCTGACCCGATGAATGGGGCGGGGAGCTCCATACCCCAGAGTGTACCTCTTTTCCATTTCCACAGCCTGGCTCAGGGCCGTGCAGGCTGCGGTTGGCAGATTTTGCCCTTTCAAAAGATGTCTTTCTTTGAGAGGGCGAGGAGCTAATCATTAATGTGAAGAGACCCTTCTAGGACAGATGGCTTCTGGGTTTGCTTGGAGAATGTCTGAACAAGAACAGTTGATCCGCTTTGAAGAGGGACAGAGATAACTCACCTCCAGGGAGATTTTTTATTTATTTATTTTTTTCTGGAATGCCCAGGAAGCCAGATGGGCTTGCTGCAATAACTCTGGGTGTTTCCCCCGTCTGCCTCTTGGGCTCTAGGGGGACGCTTAGACCTAACGAGAGCCTGTAGGGATTAGGCACTCTGTGGGTCTTTTGGAGACAGCATTTCTGGTGTGCATTTGAGCAGGGGGGTAGGTGGGTAAGGATGAGAAGCAGGTCTGTTTTAGGGTCTTGGGAGACCCTCTCATCCCCAAGAAGGAACGGCTTACAGCTCTCACCTGCTAAGAAATGACTCCTGGTCATGAAAAGTTTCTTACCCTACCAAGGAGGCAGGGTCTGGCCAGTGTCAAGGGAGGAGGGTAGATGGAGTGGCCGCGGGAGCACTGGGGAGCAGGCTGCCCTGGAAGCAGGGATTCCAGGCACCCATCTCTGCAATGGGGCGACTGCCCCCAGAAGCCCTAGTGCACTTACCTCTGAAACAGAGGTATTACTTTTTATTTGTCCCACATTCCTGCCTCTTCCTGGGGCTACCGAGGATGGTATGAGCCATCGAGGGATGCTTAGAGCAGACCTGCGCCACAGAACTTGGGGAACCCCTTTCTTAGCAGAATGAACCTCTTCCTCTATGGTCAAGGGTATTTCTCTCCCCCTCCCCACCATTTCCAAGTTTTATCATCGTGTGGCCTGGTGCCTCCCTTTCGGGCCACCTCCACCACACAGGAACGTGACCTCGGTCAGGACAGGACTGCCACCTGGCTGTGGTCACACCTGTGCCTGGCAGTAGGTCTGCCCATGGCGGGGGTCCTGAATGCCATCAAGCGAAGGCTGCTGAGGGCCATAGCCTCTGCCCCTTACAGGGGTGAGACCCAGGAGGGAGGCAGGCGGGCCATCTGTGTGATCCTGACAGCTAAGGAAAATGGGGCTCCGCGATCCCGTGACTTGCCCAGAGTCACTCAGCTTTCAGGCTAGACCTGCCCGGGTCGGTCCAAACCTCTGGGGCCTACTGCGGTGGTGGGGAGTGTGTCGGCCTTCAAGGCCCGGAACACAGGTCATCTGGTAAGGTAAGGAAGACCAGGTAGGTGACACTGCTGAGACATTGGCAGACACCTCTCCTGCCCAAAAGCCCACAATTTTTGTCCTCGATTTTTTTCCCTGTGGTGACTCCTGGAGACCTGAAGATGGCCCCAGTGCCCCATGAGCCTTTCCACCTCTGGGCTCTGAGATCTAGAAATCGGGTTTCCAAGCCCCTCGACATCCTGGTGGGGGGCCTCCCTGACAGTCCCTTTTTGCTTTCTGGACAACCCTTGTGCAGGGAAGAACCCAGGAGGGACCCGGAGCCCCGGCAGGGAGGGGCAGGTCCTCTCTCTTGGTCACCCAAGAGACCACTCTGGAGAGCACTGTATGCATTTTTACACGGCTCTGCTCAGTAGATGCTACCCTCTGAACAATTCCCTTTAAGACGCTCCTACCCTGCTTCAGGGTCAGGGCGGAGGCTCCTCGGCATCTCCTTCCCCTTACAGTCACCTGACTGGCACAGGACGAATCCTTGTTTTTCTTTTCATAGAGGAGGATGCGAAGATGCAGAGGCACAAGGGGACAAAGTGACTGGCCTGAGGTCCCGAGGCCAGGATATGGCAGAGCTGAGATTTGAACCCAGGCACTTTTGATTGGAGAACCACAGGCTTAGCTGCAGTGAGCTCCAGCCCTGCATTTCTCAATGGAAGGCTGCCTCCCGCCGGTCTCCCCCAGCCCAATTGGGCTGGTGTTCTGGATGCACCTGTTGGCTGCCTCGGCCTGGGCCTTCCTGGGTTTGCCTGGAGTCGCCGTGGAGGGGAGCCCACAAGGCAGTGACAGCAGAATGAGGAGAGGGGGCTGTGGGGGACCTGGATGGTTGCCCTCAGCTGGAGGGCAAGCCTGCAGCACCCCAGCTTCCTTCCGGGGCCGGTGGGGGGCTGGGCTCTGTGACATCAGTTGCTCCTCGGCATGCCCAGCTCGGCCAGCCTCCTGACTCTCAAGCCACAGAAGATTCTGGATGGTCCATGGTGGAGCCCAGCCATGAACTTTTCCTAGAGGGACTGCCACAGCCAGGGGCAGTCTGGCAGGGTTGGAGGGGAGGCAGGATGGAGACGTGTGGGAAAAGGGGAGGGGAACTCTTTGACTTTGGAATTAAACGCACTGAAGCAGTGGGCATGGTGGTTCAGGAGTCGGCAGCTCTGACGGATTTGTATCGTTTAATTTTGCTGGGTGTTTGATTTTGAAGAAGTGGTTCCCTCCGGTTAAGGGAAGGTTTTCTCGTGGAAGGGCTTCGTCCAGCCTGTGTGTCCAGCACTGTGATTCCTCTTCCCCAAGGCAGCGTATTTTAAATTGTGTTTGCACACTATCTGGAAAATCATGTTTTGCACGTCGCTCTTTTTCATTTAACAGTGTATCTTGGCAATCTGTATTAGTATACAAAGAGCTTCCTTAGTCTTTAATTATGGCTGGGTAATGCCCCCTTCTTGGCTGTACTGTCACTTTTAAAAGACGAAATCTAATTTACATAGAGCAGAAGTCTTCAGTGGCCAGTCAATGCTCATTCGCATATGTATACACCCAGGTGATGGCCCCTGCAGAGGACTTTCCTTCATCCAAAAAGTTTCTTGTGCTGCTTCCCAGTCAATATGCCTGCCTAAAGGTTCTCATTATTCTAACTGCTAACTTCTCAACCTCACATCAGTTTCCTTATCTTTAAAATGGGTGCAGTGTTGGAACTGACTCACTTTCCCAGCATAGTAACCGTCCAACAGAGGTGGATGTCTTGGTCGGTATTCTTTCTTCTACCTCTGCCTGGGCTCTCCAGTACCTTCAGATTCTCCTTCTGTCTGTCTTTCTGTCTGTCTCTGTCGTGTGTGTGTGTGTGTGTGTGTGTGTGTGTGCGTGTGTGGGCGCGCGTGCGCTCGCGCCCACCCCCCCAACACTCCCTCCTCCCTCACATACCGTCTAGCCTCGGGAGATCGACCAAGAGGGTCATTGTGCAAAGCTCAGGCTGTGTGAATGGCTCCATTGTTCTGGGGCTGAGTTCCCAGAGCCAGCCAGTATGGCACTGACCAGGGCTGGGCTGTCCAACGGGAGGTGCCCATGGGCCCCTGACCAAGGGCTGACCACACCTGGCAAGATCCCCACTTCCCCTCCTTCCCCAGATGGAGGAGGGAAAGAGCCTCCGTTTGACCCAGACCTGGGCTGGGGAGCCCAAAGGATGCCTCTCGTTCTCTACTTGGCCTCCTGACTTTGGAATGCCAGGGCCTAGGGCATCTGCAGATGTACACGGTGACCTTGGCTCCGAGAGGTTGGGGGCATATGAGGAATGGGGACAAGGTGTGAAAAGGGAAATGGGCATTGAATGCTTGCCTATCCCTTTTTCCCTCCTGGTGTGCAAGAATGTGGGGGTCCTGAGGGTCTGGGGATGAACTGGCTTACAGGGAACCATCTAGAAGCAGGCCTCCGCTGCCAGGTGGCTCACACCCCAGGAACTGGTCCAGGATGCAGGACTGTGGTTGCCTGTGGGCCAGGTGCCCCAGTGCGGGATTTCTGTGTGCTAGCATCCAAGACAAGTCTGTCTACCTACCTGCGGAGTTTCTCTAGGATTCCTCAGAAGTGACGGTCTTGGCACCTATCGTCTTGACCTTCCGCCCTTTAATGCTGCCTGTGAGATCCGGCACAGAGCTCACTCCCTCACCATCTGCCAGCAGGGAATGTGCCAGAAGGACTTCCTACTTTCTCAGCACCAGCCAGGGCCGGGGAGAGGGGTTGCCTTGGGGTCCAACATGAGGTGACCTCCCATAAGCAAAAGGTATTGAGGGGTGCAGGATGAGGGCAGGTGAGGGGTACTGGGACCCGAGGCAGAACTGGGAGGGGTTGGCCTGGAGGCAAGTGAGGGGGTGGGGGGATCCTGGAAGGTAGGAGCAAGGGTTTACCAGGCAAGTATCAGGCCTTCTGGGGTCTTGGTTTCCTCCTGCCTCAGGTAAGAAACCTGACTGGAGGTCCTGGCCCCTCTGGGCAGCCCATGTCCCTAGAGTCTGGGCTAGATTCTAGTGGTGGCCTCCCCAAGTCCCAGCACACATTAGCTGCTCCCTGGGCTCAGACACCATCTCTCCTCCTCATCCCTGCTGGCCTGGACACCTGCCTCACAGAGCTTAGGTCTCTACCTGGGCCTTGCCAGCTCTCAGCTGGACCACGCACCCAGTCCAAACTGTCCGATCCAGGGGCCGAGGCTTCTGTGGGTAGGAGCAGTGGAGGGAGCCCAGCCCTCCCAGGATCCTGTCTTCTCTCAGCCAGCCTCCCTTGCCATGGCAACACCCCAACTGAGGCCTGGGAATTACCCAGGATGTGAGTTTTAATTGCAGCCCATGATCCCTGTTCCATCCGCCCCTGACTCCCACCACCTTCCCGGTCCCGGGGCCTGTGAGATAATCCCCTGCACCCTATTTTTAGATCAGACACAGGGTCTGCAGCCTTCCTTAAGCTTTGTTTGCCTTTGGTCAGTCTGTCTATCTCCTCATAGCTCTGTGACCGTGTGTCCCCAGTGGGGGGTGGTGAGGGGAGTGGAAGTTTCCAGATAAACCCAGGCCCTGTGGCCGCATCTCTGCTCCCCCAGCAGGCAGGCTCTGGGAAGCACTGGGTCAAGCGGTGGATCCCAACAGCACCCCCCGATTCTCCTCAGCCTGGACCTCCAGGGGGGAGTGGGGCAGCAGGCAGCACACTGGCATAGGGAAAGTCATCTCTGCTGCACCTTTTCCTCAGAGGGCAGCTGAAGCCGGCTCCTCCCGCGGCAGGAAGTGGACATCTGGCCTTCTCTGACTTCTCCTTCCTCCCGGAAACTTTGGGGACTCGGATGAGACTGGCCTCGGCAGGACCTGGACCTGACCACGTGAGGCCAGAGGACGGACGCTGGAGCCTGGGGAATTGGCTGAGGACCAACACCGAACACTCCTGCTTCCCAACCACCAGGAACATCCTGGAACCACCAGGCCCAGGAGGGCCAGAGCCCTGGGCTGGCCAGGGTGGTCTGGGCAGCTGGTGTGTTGCGGCTTAGCTACTTACCAGTAGTAAATCACTTAGTTTCCCTGTTTCTCCCCCTCCACCAAGGTTTGTTGACATCCTCTCATTTACTCGGGGCATTTTGTTCTGTAACTGGAGAAGGAGAGGGACTGTCTATTGGGAGTGGCTCCAAGGAGAGAAGGAGTAAGGAGGGAACAGTGTCGTCCTCTCTGGCTCACATTCGAGGCCAGTGGTTAGATGGTGTAGTCACCAGCAGGACAGTCTCTTTGTCTAGAGGTCCTGGGGCCCAAGCCGTTGTGCTTCCTGGCCCTGGGGACCCTGGACCTCTGTGTTAGGGAAGATGCTGGTCTCCTCGCCTCTTGTTGTCCAAGGTCTGGGGCTCTGGGGGCAAAAGAAGTCCCCTTCACCTGGACATTACCTTTCTCACCAGAGTTATAATTAGGACAGTAGGGCGGGGGGTGCGGACACTCCTTCAGGTAGCTTCACGGCTTCTGGCAAGTTCTAGAGCAAGAGCAGACAAACATGACAAGAGGGCCAGTGGTGGCTGCTGCAAACAGGCTGGCCTGGGAGCAAGGAAATCCCCCTCTGAGGGACTCACGGACATCCTGGAAGGTGGGCCAGTGGGGTGACTTCTCGAGGGGCTTTGGCTGATGACGCGATAGGGCAAGAACAGGAATTTTGAGTTTTTGTCAAAATGATGTGGTTTTTCTGAATCCAGGAGCTGGCAAGGCCTGGCTACCTCTGTGCCTGGGGAAGCACAGGGATCTTGTGAGGAAACACTGGGATCACACACCTGAGGGACCAGTCCGGTGCCTGGCCTGAGGTAAGGCTCTCAAATATTTCATTTCAACCACAAAGAAGTTCAGGTCCCTTGATTTATCCAGAAGAAGAATTCATCCAGAAGGGGGTAGAAGTGGGGACTAAGAGGTATGTAAGAGACCTTTTCTTCGAAAAGTAGGAGACCCAACTGAAGGCTCCACTAACTTCCGGTGTGGCCACAGAAAGTTGAGGTAAGTCACCTAACTTCTCTGGGTCTCCGTTTGTTCATCTATGAAATGAGGGAGCTGAGTGAGCTCGCCTCTGAGGGCTTCTCCATGCTCACCTGAAGGGGCCTCCTCAGCAGCAGGCCTTCCACTTCATCTGTGGGGAAACTGAGGCTCCAGAGGACAGGTCCCCTGGGCCTGCCTACCTCTACCCAGGTTTTCTGGTCAGAACTTTCTGGACAGGTACTGCGGGCTCTCAGGCCTGCAGTCTGGGAAGAGCAGAAGCCGTCCTCTCGGGGTTCGCTGCCTTGTCAGCGTCAGTGGTGAGACAGGGGAAATTGAGGACCACAGTGGCACATCTTAAATCAAAGCCCGGGCCATCAATCTCCTAGAACAGACTGAAATCAACAAGGTGGGTGGCGCGGACCGCCAATGGATGGACAGGCAAGAGATATTAAAAAACTGAAATCTCCAGCCCCCAAATCCCTTAACCAATTTCCAAACACCCCAGGGGCCTGCCTGCTGAGGAGAGGAAAGGACCTGTTTAATATTAGAAACCTCCAGGAGGGCCTGGGGGCTCTATTTCGGGAAAACCCCTCTGGGGGTCTGGGGGCTTCTGAAGGCCCTCTCCTCCTGCCCTTTCCTGCAGGCACCCTCACTAGGCAGGATGACTGACTGTGGCCAGGCAGAGTGGGGAAGCGGGCGCGGCCAGACGGCTCACTCCAGTGTGTGCGCTGCTGCTCAGCAGCTCTGCAAACCCACACAAGCTGCTTAAACTCTTTGGCCCTCAATTTCCTCATCTGTAAAGTGGGAATGGGAATACCTCTTTCCAAGGGTTGTTTTGAAAGTTAAACAAAATAATCCACACAAAGCAAACAGCACAGTGCCCGGCACGAGGTAAGACCTCAAACATCAGCCGTGAATATTAACCTTTCTATTATCACACAGATAAGCCCAGTCTGGCTACTGCTGCTTCTTACAGGCTTTTCTTCTCTTTTGCCATTTTATACCCTCTCCATCCCTCAAGCCTCAACTGCTGCCTCCTCCAGGAAGCCCTCCCTGAATAACTCACCAAGGTTCCATCCTTTGAACTCCAAGTCTTGGGTACTTGATAACATTGGTCACAAAGGTTCTGTCCCACTTCATTGTCTGGGATCCCATTCCCCAAGCAAAGGCCTTTGCTTTTGTTTTCGGCCTCCTCTTCTCGCCTTCTCCCCCACCCATGTCACTTGCCACAGTACCGTGCACACAGTAGGTTGCTCATGAAACACGCACGCTTGTTATCGATTGGAACATTTCAGGAAACTGGAATCAGAATCCTGGTGTTCTCGAGAACAGGATTTATGTCTATTTTTAGAGTTTAAATATTCTTTAAAAAATTTCCAAATTCCACTCCATCTTTACATTACAACCCCACCAATCTTTTCATGTCAGCCAGACGTACATTTCCCTTCTTTCCACCCAAAATACACCAGAATTTGAAAAATGAGGCGCTGGATCTGAGAGTGTGAGATTAGAGAAGGTGTTCTCTAAACCTTGACTATTCTTGTCAGGCTGAAGTCTCAGGGAGGGATTAGCTCTGGGTGAAGGGGAAGGTTCTGATGGCTCAGCTCAGTGTTGTTAGAGGTTGGCTTTCTACAGAGGGACAAATGGAATTTTGAAACACAAAGTCCTTGCTTCTGGAAGGTCAGCACTCTTGTGAGCCATCCCGGAGCACTGTCACTCTGTGGGGGGCAGGATGGGAAACAGATCTAGTCACCTTGAAATCTGGTTGGAGGACCAGCACAGCCAACCTCCTGGCTGTGCTGGGTGGAGGTCAGATGGGGCAGAAGCCAAGGCAGGAAAACATACCAGAGGTGATCTGGGATCACACTGGCTCACACCCTGGCTTGATGGGGATCCGCTGCCAGACTCTAGGTGGGTAGGTGGGTGGAGGAATTTACAGTTAAGAATTTGCAGTTGTCATCAAGACAAATGACCCTTGGTCTGGTGGGATCCTGGGGGTGGGGCGTGGGGGGACCCTTCCTACCATCCGGTTCTAGGTGGAGAGAGTTTCTTGATGGTCTGAGTCCTGAGTCCCCCAGAGAAGTACAAGGGCCCACATGATCCCCTCCTGGGTGAGTGAGTGATGGCTACCCCGAACACCCACCAGCCGATAACAGTAACAGCATGGTGCAATTATTAAGCATTTGCTGTGTGCCCGACACTGTGCTGAGTACTTACATGCATCTTACCATCTGACCTTTCACAGCAGCCCCAGGAGGTGAGGACCATCTTCTGGACCAGTCAACGGGCACCCCACCTTTCCCAGGCTGCCTGGAGTTTTCAAATCCTCCATGGCTCTGGTGCCAGTCGGGAGTGATGGAGAGGCTATAGCTGGAAATCGGAGATCCAGATAGGCATACAGATGGAAGCTGACTGCCTTTCTGGGCCTTAGAAGATCATCGTTTGGGAAGAGCTGAGGAGCAGCAGGGGGTCGGACCCCGCACAACCACCTACCCCTCTGCTGATGAGGAAACAGGCCTCCGTGGTGGCCTAATGCAGAGCTGGAATTCTCTGCCCTGATCTCCAGCCCTGGGGCCGCTGATCACGTGGTACTCCGCCTGCTTCCCGGGCTTCTCCATTCCCCTCGGAGAGGCCAGGGGTCTGTTTGTCTTGTCACCAATGAGTCCCTGGGGCCCATGTAGGCCTGGCCTTCAGGAGATGCTCAGTCAGTATTTGTGCAAAGAACGAAGGACGGAGGTGCTCAGTCTCCTGGTTCTGGCTGTGACGGCCGATCTCCCCTCCGAAAAGACAACCGTGGCTGCACATTTCCACCTAGGAGTGCCCGCGGCAATCTGGTGGGAAGGGGGTGGGACTGGCCGGGAGACTGTCCCCAGCAAATCTACCTAGTGGTGCCCCCCCTCCCCCCAGCCACCCCTGAACTCTGCCCAAGAGGCACAACTGGAGCAGGGCAGATGATTCATTTCCACATCTGCGAGGTGAAGGTTGAGGGGAACAGGCTAGGGGTGTGTGTTGGGGGGGTATTGGCTCCGAAAGGTGGATGACTCCCGTTCTGGGTTCTGGAGTCCCTCCGTGGTGCTGGCTGGGGACGGGGTAGAGGACATCTGGGCCCAGGGCCAGGTTGGGGCTCCAGCCGGACTTCCTGGGGGGCACGCAAGCCTGGGTGAGCGCCCTCAGTGGGTGGGCTGGGAGGGTGTGGGAAGAGGTGACGGCGGGCAGCCCCGGTCCTCGCCTGCCCACCTCCTGAGCCGCGGGGTGTGGGTGTGGCTCCCTCGAGGCGGGGGTACGGCGGGGGGGGGGGGGGGGGATTGGCACGGGAGCCGGCCTACGGAAGGGGCGTCCGGAGCGCAGGAGGCTGGGGCAGCGCAGGGCGGCGCGGGGGAGCGGGAGGGCGTGCGCTGGAGGGGTGGGGAAGAGAAGGGGGCGGGCGGCAGCCGAGGGGCGGGCGGCTTCGGGGGGGTGGAGCCCGGACCGCAGCGCCCGCCGCTCGCTCGGCGCTATAGCCGCCGCCGCCGCTCCGGGCTTCGGTCGCAAGGCGGGCGGGCGGGCGCGCTCGGCGAGGCTCCTGCGGCTGCTACTCTCCTCCGGTATCCGGGGGCTGCGGCGCGCTGGGTCCCGGCCCCTCGCCGGGTGCCCCTCGAGCCCTCGCGCCCCCGTCCCCAGTTCCGCGCCCTGCCCGGGAGAACGCTCTGCGCTGGCCGGGCCGCCCCGGGCTCGCGTCCCCGGGTCATGAAGAGGGGCCCGTGAGGGGCCCGCGGAGGCGGTGGAAGAAGAGGGAGGAGGGAGGCCGAGGAGGAGGGCGCGGAAGGCGGAGGATGCCGCCGCCGCCGCCGCCGCCCGCCGGCCCCCGGCGAGCCTGACTCCAGACCTGAGGATGGAGCCGGCGCTGGGCTCTGCAGCGGCTCCCGGTGCGCCCCCCACCAGGTATCGGCCGGGCCCGGCGGGCCCCGGGAGGGCGGGAGCGGACCCTCGCCGCAGCAGCGGGAGGGGCGCGGGCGCGGTGGGAGACGCCCCTCCGCTCGGGGACAGTCGCCGCCGCCGGGGCGGGGAGGGGGGAGGACGGCACCGCGTTGGGCGCAGGGAGGGCTCCCCGGGCCGGTGGCGGATGAGCGCCGCGACCACCCCGGCTCTCCCCGCCCCCATTCGGCGAGGGCAGCAAACTTGAGAGGCGCGGCGGCCCCGAGGCGGCCCGCTCCCCGCGGCTGCGGAGCGCACTCGGGGGGTGCCCGGGGCTCGCCGTCCCGCAGCCTGCGGGGCTCTGGGCTGCTGAGGCTCTACGAGACCCTGAGATCCCACGCCTGCACCAACTTTCCAAACCAGGGCTGCACCGGGAGGCAGGGGGCTGCTCTGGGCTTCCTGCCCCTGGCTCGGCTCCGAACCCGCACCAGTCACTCTGCGATGAGCGGGATGGATGGTGCAGAGACCCCCCACGGGAAGGCAGAGCAGCCTACCCTCCTGCTCTTCTCTGGGTAGGACCCCGGGAGCAGCCCCTTTCAGGCTGCGGGAACCCATTGCTTGCTTTCACAGTAATAGCCCTAAATAGCCCTGGCGGGGATGCTAGGGGTTAAAAGGTAAGACCTGAGGATTGCCCTAGGGTGGTACCCTGGCTTGATTTGCTGTGCCACAGGGTGCCCCCTCCCCCCCATCCCAGGCCTGCGGGTTCCCAGGATTAGGTTCCTTACCTCTGGTGCAGGTTTCCTTCCGATGGACTTAAGCAGGTGGCTTCTAAGAAGGACCCTGGAGACCAGCATCTTTTGGAGGGCTGGTGGGGCAGGGAGCAGAGGGCACTTAGGATTAGGGGCAAGAGGCCGGCCCTCTGGCTGGGAAAGAAGCTGCTCTGGCAAGCCAAAGGAACGATGTATTAAGAGGCAAGCAGGTGGGGGCTAAGGTACCAGGTACCCGCCTTCAGGGCTTTCTGGATCCCTTGTTATGGGGCCGGCTGTCTTAGGCAGAGACCTTACCTGGACAGGCAGTTCCAAGGCTCCAGTCCTCAACAACTGGGGACACTCACAGGCATCACCGTGACCCTGTTTCTTTTTCCAAGTGTTCTCACCGACATGACTCACACATTGGATTCACCAGGGAGGTATCAAGCCTCCAACCTGCTCCCTTACCCTCCCTCCTGGGTCTTCAGGGAGCAGCTAGGGAAAGGAGGGGGCGGATTTGCCCTTGGGCCTTAAGCACCCCCCCCCCCCCCCCCCCCCCCCCCCCCCCGGGCCCCCCCCGGGGGCCGTGGGAAACCGGGGGGGGGTTTTCCCCCGGGGCCTTGACCCCCCCCCCCCCCCCCGCCCCCAATCCCCAGCCTGGCCCTCCACTGTAGATTTTCATTTCCCTGCTATGTCTCTGTTGGGGGCAGGTGAGCTGTCCTAGGCCAGGCCAGGGTGGGGCCATGGGGAGGAAGTCTCTGCTAAAGATCCGCCCCTCACCCTGCTGGGTCTTTGAAATCTTGGTCACGACCCCCCCCCCCCTCGCCTGGCACCCATACTTAACACAGCCTCCTCATGTCAAAGCAGAATACATTTCCCCCTTAAAATCTAAGTTTCCCTCTTTGCTAAATATTGCAATGCTTTTAGCCAGAGGTTTCCTCCTCTGCACTGGAAGTCAAGCTCCTCTTGCAGACAGCTTTCCTCCTCCGTGGCCTCTCCGCCACCTCTGCTATGTTCAGGCCCTAAGTAGGAGAGCTGCAGATCCCCCTTACCTCTTACCACCCCCCCCCTAGGGTCCTAATTCCAGAGGAAGGGCAGCGATGCACTCCTGGTGCTGACGTAAGGGTCATGTTTGCTGGCTGCAGACAACAGAGGTGTACATTTGTGCTCCCCTGAGTCTGCAGAGGGGCCCAGAAAGCAGGTTCTCATGGATCTGGGGGCAACAAGCCTGTACCCCTCTGGGTTCCCCTTGCCCGCATCCCTGTCTCCTTCCCTTGCCCACTGTGGCTCTCTCTTTACTTTTCAAACTCCCTCTGCATTGGTGCGGGGAGGGAGCATTTGATATTCATAATCTGGTTCAGAGAAGGTCCCGAAGCCCTGAGTCACTGTATGGTTTCCATGGAAACAGACTTGTTCTGAGGACTCGGTGTAGCGCGGCAGTGGTGGGGGAGAAGGGAAACATATAGTAAAATCGGGCTCCACAAGTGTGGCAGGAGTTGGGCCAACTCCCTTTCATAGGGGCAGGGAGAGGCTGGGCAAGGCTCTGGGGACCCTGCAGGAGGGTCTGCCTCTCCCTACCCTCTGTGGTCCCCACCCTGGGAGCTGCTCAGCTTTCCTTGCCGCTTTTGGCAGATTGCTGCTGCTCCCATGGGCCTCCTGGTGAGGTGTCCAGGCTCATCGCTGCCACCATGTGCCTCACTTTCCTCTTCTGTGAAATGGGGGGGAAAGCACACCTAGCTTTTGGGGGGCTGTGAAGGTCAAATCCACTGATAAGAAGAATGCATTCGTAATCATGGAGCCATGGCAGGTGTTCAGTAAGTGTCATTACTGCTAATTCAGGGGATTGGAAGGAGCACCTCCTGTGTGGTCAGACCTGCGTCTGTCCTCTTGTGCAGGTAGTCTTGACCTCAGGCAGGGCTGGCCTCTTGCTTCGGAAGAGCTCTCCCCAGCCGCCCCGTCTGGGAACCAGCCATCCATTCCTTCTTCCCACAAAGCATTTATTTAGGTTGCTGCGGGCCCGTCACCGTGCTAGGGAGGCCTGGCTCATGTTCAAACCCCACCTGTCTAGGAGCCTTGTGGGAACAAATTCTTCTAAGTCCAGATGGATGGGCAGCTTTCTGCCTCAGCCTCCTTGGGATCGGGCCAGAGGGAGAGGGACAGGACAGGTTCTGAGGATAGAAGGGTTTGGGGTGGGGAAGCTCTTCCTGATCCTGGAGATGCCTCTCCCTCCTGATGAAAGAGGGATCAGGAACTCTGCAGAAAGAAGAGAGACCCTACCCTCCTCCCCCAATCTCCCCAGGTGAGAACTTCGATTGCTGAAGGGTTCCCAGCACACTCCACGAGTCTGGACAGTTCAGAGCTCTAGCCGGACTCCCCAGCTCATGTGTCATTGCCCAGACAGCTGAGAGAGGGGCCTGACCCCTTACGCTCTCAGCAGTGTCATCAGAGCCATGGCTTGGGGACATTGTGGGCACTAGGGATGGCTTATTCTGTCTCCCTCACTAGCCCTTCTCTGCCTGGCCACCCTCCTCTCCCCGGCCTGCAGACAACGCCTCGTCCTGTCTGAAGGTGGGCTTCAGCTCCGAGCTCCTTCCCTCACCCCCATCACTACCAGCTCTCCGAGAGCAGCAGAGATTCCTAGAGATGCTTCCGTATCTCTCAGTCCTTCTCTCTTACAGATGGGAAAACCAGTTCAGGTTTGCTCCTAGGACCCACACCCAAGCTAGCGGTGGCTGCTCCCAGCTCCACCCCAGCCCTGGGGATGGCTTTTCCTCTCCCCTGGCTCTCCAGGTGGCCCCAGGTGCTGCCCAGCCCACACATCCACCCTCCTGGCCCCCCAAATAGCAGTTTCCTGCCAAGCTTCTCCCCCCCCCCCCCTTCCCCCCCCCCCTCGCCCCCGCCCCAACCAGGTCTCTCTGGACCGCTTTGCTGTCCTCATTGGTGTTCACAACACCTTCCAATTTAATATCCTCTACAAATTTCATTAACGGACTGTTTACTCCCTCTCTCAGGATCATTAATGAAGATGTCAGATAAGATCTGACCCAGTGCTGGGTCTGGGCCGCCCTGCCCCCGCTCCCAGAATCTGTCCCGCAGCCCCTTCCGCCTGGGCACGCCTCCTCCACTCAGGACTCTTGGGACCTGCCCCCCTCCTGCTTCCGGCCCCATGACAAGTGCTGAGGGCCAAGTCTGTTTGAATTAATTTTGTAAGATTACTTGAGGCGCTGTATCAAATGCTTTGCTAAAAATCAAGATATATTACCCTGCCTGCATTTCCTTCATCTACCGGTCTTGTAATTCTATCAAGAAAGCTATCAAGTTTGTCAAGCATGATTTGTTCTTTATAAATCCCCACGGTGCCGCGTGGGGGCACAGAGTTCCCGCGTTTTCTAAATGTTTAGAGATTCCCTCTTTGTGTTTGCTCCTTGATTAGAGCTGGAAGGCTGTGAGCTGGGAATTGTGGGGAGGTGCGTCTCTTCCTCTGGGATGGGGAACGGGGCAAAGCTCCTCCCTTCTCCAGGTCTCTGCTGGGGGCAGTGAGTTTAGTGCCCACGGAGTACCTCGCAGCCACTGTGGGCCCCAGCCTGGCTAGTGAGGGTGGGGGATGGACCCAGGGCTCAGGCTCGAGGGCTGGTTGTTTTCCCTCAGGGTTCTGCAGGCAGATGAGGAAGAGAGATAAGTCTGAAGCTAGCATTCGGGAAGTATCATTAACTGAGTGATTGCCTTGACGCTGTGCTCAGATCTCATTTGAGCCCCTCCCCTGCCCTGGGAGGTGGGTGTGGGCTCCCTCTCCGGTACCTGGGGGATGTGCGACTCCGGGGAGGGTAAGGCTGTCCAGGACCCAAGGTCTGGGTTTCTCACCTGCTGCTATGTTGCTCCTAACCACTCAAGGCAGCAGTATAGAGTAGTCAGGAGACCTAATTGGGGTGGTTCAGACAGAGGATTTCAGGAGGTTGGAGGGGGAAGGAGGGAAAGCCTTCATGAAGAACCTGGGAGAGGTGAGGACCTCACACACTGTGCTCCGTGCTCCGTAGCCTGAGTCTAGTTCCCCTGCTAGGCACTTCTGAGCTATGGGAGTGAGTCACGTCACTTCTGTGAGCCTCTGTCACCTGTGTCATGGAGCCTGCTGTAGTCCTTAACTCCTGAGCTTGGAGAGACCGTCCAATAAAGTGGGGCATGAAAGGTATGTCACACAGTTCTAGGCCCTCAGCGAGCAGCCATTATGTCCTGTCCAGGTCCCTGTTGGTGTGGGGCAGGGACACTCATCCGATTTCTTGTGCCCAGTGGGTGGCTCTCCCTAACGCTTCTCATCCAGGAGACAGCAGTGACAGGGTGAGCCACACCAGCATCCATGCACAGGGGCGTCCGTGCAAGCTGCTGTGGGCTGGTGGTCAGTTCTAGGCTTAGGGAGCAGGGAGACCTTATCCTGGTTCTAGACCATTTGAGGCCAGGTACAAATAAAGACGTTCTTTGGCATCCTCTTGGTTACATAGGATTTGGACGTTCCTGGGCTTTCTGGGCAAGAAACATACTCACGCTTCCCTCTCCTTGCCTAGCCAGACTGCTCTGGCTGCTGTCAGGTGTGATACTGCACCAGCCGTGTCCACACCCACCACCTCTTCCAAGCTTCGTGATAATCTTCCTTTTTGTCATTCAGCTGGGAGGGAGAGCCCTCTGGGAAGTGGTGAGGTGGCAGAGACTTGATGCCAGTCACGACTGGGGTCCTGTCTGCGTATCTGCTCCCGCAACTCCCTCTATCGTGCGTGAGAGGCTCAGGTGAGCCTCTCCCATGCCCAGCTCGCCTCCCCAGGGTCCAGCTGGGGGGGAGGCTGGAGACTCCAGCACTGGGGTCAGAGGGCCCCCCTCCCACCCCTCCAACAGCAGCTGCTAATTAGCTCCTGCGGGAGGTTTCCCATCCTTGAAGCTGGGAGGATGGGTCAAAGCCCCGGTATCCAGGGGGTGGAGCCTTGGTACTATTCCGACTCTGGCTGTGGCTGCTGAGAAGGAGGGGGTGGTGAGTTGGGGGGGTGTAGAGGGGGACAGGAAACCGGGGCCTTTCCGCCCAGAGTCGGGGCAGAAGGGTCCGCCTACCACAAGCCAGGCTGTGGTAGGACCAGCCGGAGGGAACCGGGTCCTTCTGACTCATCCCTCCTCCGTGAGGCGCCGGGCACACCGGGGCCTTGTGCCAGGAGGTCAGTCACTCTCCCCGCTGCTGGGGAAAACTTTCCTCTGGTCAGGCCAGGACCCCGCCAAGCCGCTGGGCCCACAGCAGGACCGCGGGGCAGTCTCTGTCCCTTGGACAGCAAGTGTCTCCAGCCACACGGGCCATGGCAGCTTTGGGGAGGAGGCTGCGGCATCCGTTTTAACTTCCTTAAACATTTTCAGGCCATTACAGTTCATCTGTAGCTTTGAGCGGCCCTTGAAAATCACACTCCCGGTTCGTTCTTACTGGGTCCCTGCTCTGGGCCCAGCACTGTGCTAACTTTTTGATGTTTTTTGGCTTTCTGTCTCACAACCCAAGTATTTGGAAGATACTGTGCCTGTCTTTCCCATTTCACAGATGAGGGCAACTGAGGTCTATGGAATAAGTTAAGCATCTCGCTCAAGGTCTCGTAGCTATCAAGCAATAGCAGTGAGGTTCAAACCCAGGGCTGTCCAGCCCCACAGCTAGGGGGCCCAACCACCACCCAGTTATACCTGTGGGTAACTTTCCAAGGACGCTTGAGGCACCCATGGGGGTCTCTGATGTCATGATGTGTGGACATCAGAGGGATCTGCTGGAGATACCAGAGCTCCCAGGGGGCAGCCGAGTGTCTCCGCTGCGGGTGGGATTTGGTGGACAGTCACTTTCTGGAACCACGACTGTGAGAACTTGTCCCACTGAATGTGCCTGAAAGAATTACTGGTTCTACCTGCGGGATCTGTGGGTAGTTACGGGGCCCGAGGACTCTGAAGACTGTATACAAACACCATATTTGTGTTGGGCAAATTTTCCGGAGAAGGTCCGCAGGCCTCACACTGTTTCAGCTTGTGGGGGTATCACCCCAAAGAGACATTACCATTGCTTCCCATCACCCCTGGGACGGCCCGGACCACAGAGGCTGATTCTGGATCCCGTGGGATCTCCTTCCCTGGAAGGTTGCACTGGCTGAATTATGTGCCGGCATACCGCTCACCTTGAAGGATGTTTGGAACACAGCCCCATGAAACTCATCCTCGGGCTTATTAGGTACGAGTTCTTGAGAATGGCAGGCTGTGCTCAGGACTCTCTCTAGCAGACCCCTCGGGAGAAATCTTGTGCTGGATTCAGTACCAGGAATGGCTGGGCATCTCTTGAGCAGATGATGTAATTCTCATCTCATGGATCCTGTGAAACATGAAATGACGTATTTCCCTTTTCCCATTGGCTGCCAGGCAGCTCTGACCCAGCTGGGCTGCCTGGAAGTGTCTTGGCTCTTGTATGCTAACCTAGCTTCTGGTTCTTTCAGACTTCCATACCCTTGTTTTTCACTTGCCTCATTTCACGACCTCACTTTTTTTTTTTTTTTTTTTTTTTAAGGAAGAAAAAACCCCTTGCTGATTTACATGTTTTAGCCTTAACTAAACAAACATCTCTGGTGGGTCAGCCTTGGCTACCACTAGCTACTGCAGACCCAGGGATTAAGCACTTCCTTTCTGCAGTCTCTCCCAGAGGCTTGTTTGCCAACTCCTTCCTCCCCGTCTTGTGCCCCCTGCCCCTTGCTCCAGTTCCTGGGGCTCCGGAGAGCCCCGGGGCTGCTGGCTACCGGCCCCGAAGGCTGGTTGGAAATCTCATGTTCAGGAACTTTATTCTTTACCCTCCCTATCTCCACAGAGCTCTACAAGCTGTTTTTAGGAAGAAAAAGTGGGGAGGGGCGTCATTTCCCCAACTCAGGCTTCTGCTCCTCCCGGCAGTCCCTGTCCCCTGGGAGGTCTCCCTCTTTTTCAGCTCCTGACCTGTGTCTCTCAGCAGCACCCGTTGACTGCCATCCTTTGTGGCCTGCCTGAGCAGACAGAGCCCAGTTCTGGCTGGAAGGTAGTGACTTTGACCCTGGCGCCTTGGAGGTGGGGGAGGGGAGAGCCGGCTGGCAGTGCCCTGGGGTACAGATTTGGAGGCACAGTGAGTTGCCAGTGTGATTTCGGTGCCCCACCCCTCCAGGTCTTGCATGGGGCGGCCTTGCTCTCTCCCAGAAAGTTAGTAAACTCAGACAGAACTGAGAGGCTCAGTGTGAACTGCTTTCCTCCCACTGCAGTCTCCTGGCCCCTCCCGCTGGGGCAGCTGGGGTTACCAGAATAGTGGTTGTATATGAATGTATATAAATACTCCCCCTCGCACGCATCCTCTTTTTAAAAACAAGAAGTAGTAACCTACTATTGCACATGTGGTTTCTGGCTCTGGCTTTTTTATCTTGGGCCATGGCCTCGCATTCCGTGTATACAAATCCGTGGAGGCTTCTCTGATATGGTCAGTTGAAAAGAAAACCTTAGGGCAGGGGAGAATACTGCTGTTAAAGGGGTTGAAGCCTCTGCAGTGCCCATGGGTGGGCTTTAGGGGGGGTCCACAAACCCTCTGACTGTGTATGTAAAGTTGTGGATACAAAGGAATCTTTCTGGAAAGAGCGACTGTATCTTTCCAAGTGGCCTGTGGCCCCAAAAAGGCAAAAGCCACAGCTCTGGGTTAGATGTGGTTTTACAGAGTAGAAGGGGACAGGAGTTAACCCAGCAGAGGGTGGGGAGCCCCTTGGCTCTTAGGCCCCCTGGGGGCTGCCTGGCTGGGGCTGAGGGGATGGGGTCCAGCTGCCAGCCCTGATACATTTTTTGGAAGATGAACTGGGACTTTCCTGATCCCAGAGGAGCATCCCCCTGCCAGCAGGGGGGTTCTGACCCTGAAAATGGAGCTTGGGGCCTTCCTGGGATCAGAGAACCCTAGTAGTCAGAGCTTGGAGGCCCTTAGCCTGGATCTGTGGAAATACAGAAGCCAGCGAGGGGCCAGGGGATGAGTCCAAGGTCACCCAGCCAGGGGATGCAGAGGTGTTCCTGCCTGTGATCTTGAGCTCAGTGATCCTTCCCTTGCTAGAGAGGAATGAAACTGGTAAGAGAGGCCCTCTGGATGAAGTGGGGCTGCCCATTGATGCTTGCCTCTTGGTGTGTGGGTGAAGAAAAGAGCATGCACAGAGCAGAGGCCACAGCTCGGGTGGGGGTGTCATCGCACTTCACGGCATCCTGCAACAGCACCTTCCTTGGCTTGAATCCTCACCAGAGGCCCCAGGTAGCACTGGCCGCCAGGAATTCTGAACCCAGCGAAGAACGCAGGGCCAGGAAGCTGTACTACAGGATGTGACCACTAGAGGGCAGCGGGCAAGTCGCTGCGGTGGCCTAGCCGCGGGAAGCTCCCGGGCTGGGAGAGGAGCGGAAGGAAGGGAAGGCACCCAGCAGAGGCCGGCGTGGCAGAGGTCTGGGCACCGCAGCCAGGGAGAATGTCTGTCTAACCGTCAGAGTCGATGAGATCTGTTCTCACGTGCTTACTCGAGACACCGGGCGGACGAGACATTTAATAATGATAATAGCAATGTACATTCATTGAGTACTTACTTTGTGCCGGGCACTGGGTTAATTAGTCCTCACAACAGCCTTGTTAAACGGATCCCCCCTTTCCTGGTGAGAGAACAGAGGCACGGAGAGATTCAGAAACCTGGTCATCAGTGGGGCTCGTGCCAGAGCCCATGTCCTAAGCACGCGGCTGTGCTGCGTTCTATGCCTGGCATTGACTAAATGCTTTAATTCTTTCAATTCTTGCAACTGCTCTATGGTTGTACCCACTTTATAGGTAGGGAAACTGTGGTGCAGAGACTGCTGGTGAATCCAGGTCCGCACACCTGCTCAGTGATATCCAGGTGGGTGTGGTTCCGTGGCTTGAGCCCTGAGCTACGAATTCCAGTTTCCCATTGGAGAGCTGTTTTTCACTCCCACCCTGTGCCCTAATCTGGTACAGAAACCTGAGTTTTCCCCTGGGACTTCACTTCCAACACAAGTTACAGATTCTGAGCTCCTGTGACTAAGGCTTGCCTGGATTTTGACTACCTAGAGGTGGAGGAAGGTCATGCCAAAGGCTGCTCAGAGCCCAGGGAGGGGCTGTGGGGCTCGCAGTCTGGCTTGGAGGACAAGGGCATTGAAGAGTTCCTTGCAGTGGCCAGACCTGGCCCTGGGGCCTCTGGTTTCCAGGGCAGATGCCTCCAGCATACCAAGGAAGCTTGGCCAGTCCTAAGCCCGGCTCCGCCAGACTGGCAGGAGAGCAGGGGCATTTCTAGCAGGGTCTGACTTTCTTCATCTTCCTGTTCCCATGCCCTCACTTTGCCCTCCTGGGAGGCAGGGGGATGGCCTGAGGCTAAGCCTTTGAACACATTGCCCTTGCTCAGGCTATACCTTGTGGACCCGAGCCCCACTTTCTTAGGGATTTAGAATGAGATCCTTCATTTACTCCTGATTTATTAGCCAAGGCAGCGGTTTCTCATCTTGGCCTTAAATTTCTCTGGGCTGGGGTGGGAAGAGGTGGTGGGGAGGCTCCCCTTGGTGGGTGAATTCTGGTGGTACCAGAATCTTTGAGTAAAGTGAAATCTCCCCCAGCCTTCTGTTTCCTGTCTTGGTGGGAACCAAAAGGGATTAAATGTAGTGGGTCAAGGAGGGGGATTTGAGCATGGGCTCCAGAGAACACTGCCTGGGCAGGAATTCTGGCTCTGGCCCCTTACTAGGAGTGTGAGCTGGGGAAATTAATCTGTAAAATGGGGATATGAGGACATGAACCACATAGGCTTGGTGTGAGGGCGAGAGGCATTTTTCACTCCCACCCTTGCTTCCCTCATGTTCTCCCCTATCTATAATGCCTAGAACAGTGCCTGGATCTTGCTGGATAGCTGACAGATCTTTATGAATAAGTACAAAAAGAGTCCATCCTAGAGATGTGTATTAGGACATTGCAACTGTGGACTCTTACTCAAATAACTTAAAAGTATTATCTGTACGATTATTAATGGTATTCCCTACCTGTTCTTTAGAGGCATCTGTCTTGGGACACTGAGGCAGGGATCGGCCCGCATTTCGCAGGAGAATCTAATTTAATGCAAGGAGGCAGTTTTCTCTGGGTACCTCAGCGAACCCTGTTGATGGAGTCAGCGTTCTCTGCAGCCCTGTGGTGAGGTGGGGGTGGGATGGGCTGGAGTCAGGGCTGTGGTTTTCTGTGATCACACTGGAGGTTCCCAAGAGTCTAGGTTGTGTTCTTCCCATAGTTACCGTCACCTGGTGATGTGGTACTCTTCCCTGTAGGTACTGAGCACAGGCTCAAACTTAAAATTGGACTCTTAAGCCCCAGAGCCTAAGCCCTTAAGCCCCAGAGCTGGCCCGCTATCCTCTCAGCTCAGCCTCTGCGCCCCTCCTGGAGGCAGCCAGACTGTTTCAGCTCTGTTCCTTCTCCGCTAAGCTGATGGCAAAGGGGCCAGAGCACTGGCCTAAGAGTCTGATGCAGATGGATTTGAGTCTCTGCTATTCCTTATTTGCTTCTGCACATTTGCTTAGTCTTTGAGCCTCAGTTTCTCCACCTAAACAAGGGAAGACCCTGACCTCCCAGAGGGGGCTGTAAGGAATATTGTGGTGTTTGGAGTTGGCTGAGCCAGGCAGCAGGGCAGGTTTGGGAACTGAGGATCTACGAACCCCTCCCTGAAAGGAGCTGTGCCAAATAGCGGGATGTGGGAAGAATATTCACAAAGCACAAGTTCAGCCCCTCCCCACCCCGGCCATGAACGTTGATCCACAAGACATTGATCAACAAGACCAGACAGCAAAGGAAAGGATCTCTAAGTGTTACATTACAGATCATCTGTACCCTTGCAATGCCCGGTCTCTCTCTGGCTGATCTATACATCAGCTGTAGACATCAGCTGGATGAAGGCCAGGTGTGTGTAAGCTGGAGAAACAAGGTCAGGTCTCCTCAGAGGGAAAGTGGGGGCTCTGGGGAACCTGTGAGATGTGTGTTAAACCAGGCACGTGAGCTCAGGCAGGTCACCCCACTCTCTGAGTCTTAGCTTCCTCGCCTGTGAAATGGAGCTAATCCTGGCTTCCCCGTGATGCTCCCGCGCAGAATAAAATGCGCGAATGCAGGTAAAGTGCTTAGGAAGTATTCGATGGATGCTAACTAAAATAATGCCACAGTCTTGGGTTTGTACTTAGAATCCGCGAACAGCATCCAGGTCGGGAACTCTCCCTGGTCCACTTATGCTTTGAGTTTTAGGTAGTTGTTCTCGTCTCCGGTGTGGTTGGAAGAAGAACCTCCGTCCTTGGCTGTCCCTTCTGCATGGTTCTCGGTGTCTGGGCTGTCCGGACGGAGCTGTCATTTCCACCTGGAGGTCTGGGGTGAGCACCCCCTGCCTTGGTGATTTCTACCAAACCCCTCTTGGGGAGTCACTGAAAAAGTCAAATTTTGAAGGGTCAGGCTGGTCTATTGATTTAAAACACAGAACCAGTCGGGACTGTGCTCTGGCCTAGTTTTCTGGAATAACTTTGACTCTGATGCTGTTCCATGGTTCAGTGCTGAGCCCTGTGTCTGGTCACCAGAGCTGAACACAGCTAGGGAGGCCCCAGGTTATTTGTGGTCAGTGGATTTCTTTGCAACTCCCCTGGACGGTGGCTGTGAGGGGTCCTCCCCGGGGTGATTGCCTGCGTAGGATTCCCACTCTTGGTTAGCTGAGGGTGTAAGCTTGCCAGCTCCCTGCCCACTGGGTCCTGGTGTGAGGGTCTTGGACCTGCCAGGAAGGGATGGGTAAGGGGTGGGGGAGGTGGATAGAAGGCTCAGGAGTCAGGAGGCCAGATCCCAGGGGATAAAATGTGTCCCTGGCATAGCTGGAGCCCTGAATCAGTCGGGAGATCTGGGAGAGCAGCTGGGGCCCTTGTCGCCCAGCACTGGGGGGCAGTCTGTGGGGCACAAGGTGTAAGAGAGAAGGGGTGGGGGAAGGGCGATGTTGACAGACCAACCCTCCCCACTTCCCCCCTCACCTGGAACCTTTCCCCTCCCTCTCTCTCTACAGTCTGTTGGCCACAGGGCTGCTGCACAGGTTGGGACTGCCGGCTAGGCCAGGAGACCTGGCAGCTGCGGACTCTCTAGCTTGGAGCAGCCCTTCTTTGGTGAGTCGGGGAGCCCTTCCTGCATTCGCTCTGGGAGCAGCCCCAGCCTTCCCTTGGGGCCTGGTAGCTGAGCCAGCCTCTCTATGGGGCAACTTCTGATGCTCCGACTGGCCCCTTGCTCTGGACATTTGGCACGTCCTTCATTTTCCCTGCTTTCCTGGCCACGCCCCCCCCCCCCCCCCCCCCCGCCCAGGGCCCACCCTTGCTTTCTCTCCATTCTTTGAGATGCCCCTTTTCTTCCACCCCGTCTGGCGCCATTGCTGGGTCCCAGTGGGGTCTCTGAGCACCCGCCCCCTGTGGTCAGAGGGCTCAGAGCCTAATGGTGGAGGCCCTTGAGGATTGGTTGGGATGGGGGTCCCTGAGGAGCCCGTTCAACCTGCTGTCAGTGGGGGTCATCTGCCCCACGCCTGGACCTCTTGCCCCAGTGGCCAGGAGCAAACCTGGAGGGTGCTGGGACCTGGGAAAGGATGCTTTGCAGCAGCCCCTGGACCTTTCTCTGGGCGGGTTGACTCTCATTGGCCCTGGGAGTCTCGGGGGTCCTCATCTGGGTACACTGGGCACCGACAAACCTAAGCTGGGAGGTGGGCTTGATGAGTTGTCCCCCTCTCCTGGCCCAGTGGGTACAGGTGAACAGATCCTCGTGGTGTGTCTCTGACATAAGCACTTTTTTCCTTCTAGGGGTGGTGGGGGGGAATGGAGGAAAGATGACCACATGGGGAGCCCGGTGCTTGCTTGTGGGGGTGAGAGATGTAGGTGGGCCCCAGAGGAGCTGGTAGGGGTGACAGGCAGTGGCAGGGGAATGGCTAGAAGCAGGCACTGGTGGGCCGCTGAGTGTGTGAGCTGGGGAAGATAGCTTCTTGCACAGTGGGGCCCACTAAGGAACTCCACGTTGACGGTGGGAGTCCCCTGCAGCATTCGTTAAACTCTGCATGTGGGAAGTCAATTTGTACGGTCCCCAGAAGCTCCCAAGATTCCCTAGAGAATGTAAAAATCTAGTCTAGAAACTGCTCAGTCCTTAGGCGCATGCGTGAGCATCTGGCAGGGAATCGCGTAGGTCCGGGGCCAGGGCCCCTGGTCTGGTGATGCACCTGGCACAGCCAGCTCCCTGACGGATGCCCACCTTTGCCCGCAGACCTCGCATGGTGGAGAAGCAGCCCCATGAAGGTGCCCAGCCATGCAATGTTCCTGGAAGGCCGTCCTCCTCCTTGCCCTGGCCTCAATCGCCATTCAGTACACGGCCATCCGCACCTTCACCGCCAAGTCCTTCCACACCTGCCCCGGGCTGGCGGAGGCGGGGCTGGCGGAGCGGCTGTGCGAGGAGGGCCCCACCTTCGCCTACAACCTCTCCCGCAAGACCCACATCCTCATCCTGGCCACCACGCGCAGCGGCTCCTCCTTCGTGGGCCAGCTCTTCAACCAGCACCTGGACGTCTTCTACCTGTTCGAGCCCCTCTACCACGTCCAGAACACGCTCATCCCCCGCTTCACCCAGGGCAAGAGCCCCGCGGACCGGCGCGTCATGCTGGGCGCCAGCCGCGACCTCCTGAGGAGCCTCTATGACTGTGACCTCTACTTCCTGGAGAACTACATCAAGCCGCCGCCCGTCAACCACACCACCGACAGGATCTTCCGCCGCGGGGCCAGCAGGGTGCTGTGCTCCCGCCCCGTGTGCGACCCCCCCGGGTCCCCCGACCTGGTGCTGGAGGAGGGGGACTGCGTGCGCAAGTGCGGCCTGTTGAACTTGACCGTGGCCGCCGAGGCCTGTCGTGAGCGCAGCCACGTGGCCATCAAGACGGTGCGGGTGCCCGAGGTGAACGACCTTCGGGCCCTGGTTGAAGACCCCCGGTTAAACCTCAAGGTCATCCAGCTGGTCCGAGACCCGCGTGGCATCCTGGCCTCCCGCAGCGAGACGTTCCGCGACACTTACCGCCTCTGGCGGCTCTGGTATGGCACGGGGAGGAAGCCCTACAACCTGGATGTGACGCAGCTGACCACGGTGTGCGAGGACTTCTCCAACTCCGTGTCCACTGGCCTCATGCGGCCCCCGTGGCTCAAGGGCAAGTACATGTTGGTGCGCTACGAGGACCTGGCCAGGAACCCCATGAAGAAGACCGAGGAGATCTACGGTTTCCTGGGGATTCCCCTGGACAGCCATGTGGCCCGCTGGATCCAGAATAACACGCGGGGCGACCCCACCTTGGGCAAGCACAAATATGGCACCGTCCGAAACTCGGCGGCCACGGCCGAGAAGTGGCGCTTCCGCCTCTCCTACGACATTGTGGCCTTTGCCCAGAACGCCTGCCAGCGGGTGCTGGCGCAGTTGGGCTACAAGATGGCCATGTCGGAGGAGGAGCTCAAGAACCCCTCCGTCAGTCTGGTGGAGGAGCGGGACTTCCGCCCTTTCTCGTGACGAGGGCTGCGTGGGCGGGGGTGAGGGGCACATGGTGTCGGTTTTGATAAAATGGACGGTTTTAACTGTTGCCTTATTTCCCCCTTCCTCTCCCGCCTGGGTCTTTGTGTCCTTCCCACCGCCTCACCCCCACCCCCACCCCAGGCCCCGCCCACCCTCCACTCCTTCTGCCTCTTTTTGTCTCTGAAATTTGCACTATGTCTTGGACAGGAATCACTGGGGCAGAGGGGGCGTGAAGCGGGGTAGAGCCCCCAGCCCACCCCCATTCAGACACACGGCTGTTGGGTCTCTGCGTGGATGGTGACAATGTTTACAAGCACCACACTCACACATTCACATACGCACACATGCACACACACGGGCGCCCACGAGGAGAGATATCCCCAAACCGCGGAACTTCTGCAGCATTTCCAGTGGCCCAGTAGTTGGGGTCAGGTAGTTTTGCACTGTCTTACTTCCACAAGGTAAGAGGGTAAAATCAAAAAGGCCACCTCTCTCTAATTTATGAATGGTGTCTAATCCCTCCCCATCCTGCTTCTGTCCCCAAGGCCCTCTGCCCCCCCCCCCCCCCAGCAGAGAACAGTCTGCACCCACTCCCCCTCCCCAGCCTGCCCTTGCCTGCCCCTGAGCAGGTTTTTACTGTGAGGTGAATGTGGACCTTGTTTTATTTTTTCCAGTCTGTGGCGATGCTGTCTGTCTGTCTGAGTCTTGTGGCTGCCCCTGGACCAGTGACGGCTGATAAATCTTATGGGTTTCTGATTGATCTCGGGGTTCATCTGTAATATTTCTTTGTGCCAAAAGAAAAAAAAAAGTGGATCAGTTTGCTAAATGAACGTTGAAATGCTTTATCTGTGTTTTCTGTAAATAAAAGAGTGCAATAATATCTAGGCGTGACTGTGGGACATTCTGAAGGGGTGGCCTGGGTGGGGCCAAGCGGTTCTGGTTTGGGGGATGAGAGAGAAGGAGGTGGAGGCGGGGGTTCAGCGGCCAGTCTCTGGCTTTCAGAACTAGTGGCACTCAATCACTGTCACAACACTCAGCTCAGTGGTTCATTTGCACTCAGTTAGTGAGACCAGGCCCCTTAGAGCCAGGGGTGATGTGCAAAATATGTAACAAGTGGCGTGGCTTGCTGACATGATGTCCAGAGGTCAGGGTGAAGTCCTGGTGGGCCCTTTCTGTGCCAGGTCTTGCAACACCTTTCATTGCTGGGTCTGGGGCCTGGATGGCTGGGAAGGGGGCCCATTCCTGGGGTGGGGTGGCTCAGGGCAATGGCTGCTGGTCAGCTGGCCTGGAGGTATTTCCGTGTTGTAACCACTAGTGCAGGTGGGATATCAGCTGTGCGCACTTCCCTTCCCATCCTTGGCAGTGTAGCAGCTTCCTCCAAGGGAGCATCTTCTCCGGCTATTTCAGGAAAACAGCTGGCCCTGGGAATAGAGGTCACAGCCCTGTTGTCCTGGGACAATGAGAGTCCCTCGGATCAAGCAGTCCCAAGGGGTCCTGGGCTTCCTGAGGAAACTCACTCCTGGGCTATATTCTATGAGTCAGGAGGATATGGATTTAGTGGCCATAGCAGATAAGTCAGATAAAGCTTCATCGAGACAGGCTATGTTGTTTCCTCCTCGTTTAACAGCGTGTGCTGGCTTAAGCCGGGTTCGGTGGCCCCGGGGTTGTGTGTCCAGACAGGAGGGGCCCGGGCTCTTTCCATCTTGTTGCTATTCCATTATTCTGAGGTGTTGGCCTTTGCCTATGTTGTCCAAGATGGCTCACTAGGCAATGGGAAGGAGGAAAACGAAGGAGGGCACAGCTCTGCCATTCGTGACGTCACTTCCACTCATATCTCATTGGCTAGGACCGGGTCAGCAGGACCGCACGTAACCCCAAGGGAGGCTGGGAAATGTAGTCCACTATCTGGGTGGCCATGACTTCTCAGGGGGCCCCATGAGTCAAAGGCTTATCTCCCTGGACTTAAGATTTCCTCTCTGCAAAAGGGAGTCAGTGTGATTTACACCCCTGCGCGTCAACTACAGTTTGGGAAGGTCTGTCAGGACTGGTGGGCTGGGCCTGGTGCCCTTTTCTCACCCCCTGGTTCACCCCTCTTCTTCTCCAACATGTGGTGAGTGAGGCAACCTATAAATTCGTTTCCTGGCATCAGTACTCAGGGATTGCTCCCTCAGCTCACCCCCCCGCCGGCTGCTCCCCTGGTGAAGACTTCCAGTGGAGGTCACACAGCAGGTCAGTTCTTCCCCTGTTACAGTAAATGGTACTGTGGTACTTTTTTCCCAGGGAGGTCTCTGCTCTTTACTTGCCCACTGCTCTGTCTTGGACCATCCTGGAGATGGGACACTTCTCTCCTCTGGGTGGGTGGCTTCGTGGTGGAACTGGGAGACACTGGAGCTATTGGCCCCCTAACTGCCATGACAGATGGCGTTAATGACATAGACTGGGGCCTTAGAGGCAACTTCTGTTCAGGGATAGGATCACTCATTCACGTATTTCTGACTCTTCTGTGTGCAGACCCTGGGGTTATGGATACTCCTTCAAGAAAGACTGTCTCGTGGGAGGCAAACAGATAAAAAGATGGGTACAGGGGCACCTGGGTGGCTCAGTGGGTTAAGCCTCTGCCTTCGGCTCAGGTCATGATCTCAGGGTCCTGGGATCGAGCCCCACGTCGGGCTCTCTGCTCAGCAGGGAGCCTGCTTCTCCCCTCTCTCTGCCTGCCTCTCTGCCTACTTGTGATCTCTGTCTGTCAAATAAATAAATAAATAAAAATCTTAAAAAAAAAAGATGGGTACAGCACTGGTGTGTGCCAAACAGACAGGGCTGGGTCCTGTAGGAATTTGGTCCTAGAAACCACAAAGCCACTGTAATAAGGCACAGGCTTTTTCCTAGGCCTCACGGTGTCATTTGACGTGTCTTTGGTCTTAGAGGCTTAGAGAAGTCAGGGAGGGCTTCTTTGAGGTGGTGCTGCCTGAAACCAGTCTTGGAGAGGCAGGCACTGGCCCTACCCTGGGTGTGGGAAGATTGCCTTCTCCTGAGAGGGGAGCAGGTGTCAAGGCACAGAGGTGAGAAAGTGTAAGGCATTTATAGCAGCAGGGGCTGCGGGCAGGAACAGGGGTGGGGGGAGACTGTGTTCCACATTCTGTTCTCAGCTGCTCAAGCTTGGAAAGTCCCATTTTACTGGCTCACCCAGGGCAGATCCGCCTTCAAGGGATTTATTTGTGATGATCAGCTACACTAGGACCAAACTCCTACTAGACTCCAAGACTCCCGTCCTCTTGGAGGCTCTGTGTGTCTTGGCTCCCCGACCCGCAGCTTTACCCACACGTGCTCTTCTCTACTCTTCACTCTCTCGCCGTCCTCTTCCTTTCAATTCCTTGAACACGCTGAGAGACTGTTGTGGTTAGAGTCCCTAGTTTGTTCATACCCAACTCTGGGCTTAGCCCCGTGCCCTGCTTTGGCCAGTGAGACAACAGCAGATGCGGTGGGTGCGGGGACGCGAAACGTACCTTTGGAAGTGGTCCTTTTTGGCTGCCTGGTAGCAGCCTTTCGCTGCATGTGAAGGAAGCCCAGCAGAGCTCGCAGATCACAAAATGAAGAGCTGAAGCTCCCCAGGCAAGGTCCGTCAGTGCTTCCCTGGCTTGGCAACTGCTTTAGACACAGGAGTGAGTCCTAGCCAAGATCAGCCACAGTATGACCTGAATTGTTGGAACTGCCTGGCGGATCTCAGCCCAAATTTCTGACCCACTAAATGGTGGGTTAAAAAGAACAAAAAGTGGTGGTTGTTTTAAGCCACTGCGTTTTGGAGTGACTTGTTATACAACAAAGGCTAATGTCATTCTCTGTCCCATGGGGGTGTTAGCCGCGACCAGACCGCTCCTTATGCCTGGGTCAGTCTTACTCCCCTCTTTACCCAATTAATATCCACTCATCCTTTGGATCTCGGCTTAATTATCAAAATTTCCTTGGTTTTACCAGATTAGTCCTGTTGTCCTGAGTACAGCCCCATGTATAACTGATTCTGTATCTCATATTTGTATATCCTGTTTATAGCCCTAATGGCCCTGTGTATGTAACCTTTATAGTATTTACTACAGTTATAATCACACCTTTTATTAGAGGATCTGGCACATAGTAGTTGTTGAATAAACCTAGGTTGAATGGATACAAGAGTTAATGAAGCCGGTAATCCCCACTTGCTCACTTTCCTGGGACCTTCATGAAGAAGTGGGCACATCCTCTTAGGGATCAGGATGAAACCTGAGGCAGCTCATGCCCTCTCAGGCTGTTCTGAAAAGTTATCAGGAGTGGAAGGGTTCCTGGAAGGCTTGGTGGGTTAGGTGTCAACCTCTAATTTCTGCTCAGGTGGCGTGAGATCGAGCCCTGCGTTGGGCTCCAGCCTGTTTGAGATTCTCTCTCTCCCCCTCCCCCACACAAAAAGGAAACTTGGGGACCCTGCGTGGTTCAGTCGTTAAGTGTCTGCCTTCAGCTCAGGTCATGATCCCAGGGTCCTGAGATTGAGCTCCCTGCTTGGCAGGAAGCCTGCTTCTCCCTCTCCCACTCCCCCTGCTTGTGTTCCCTCTCTCACTGTGTCTCTCTCAGTCAAATAAATTTAAAAAGAAAGAAAGAAAGAAAACTTAATGGGGGATTGGGCTGAATTTTGTCCCAGGACTCAATGTCCACCATTTCTCCCCTGCCTCACCCCAATCATGGTCAACAATTCTTTCTAATTCTGCATAGACTTCCTGTTTCTTTGCTGCGATGTCTCACCTGCCTGGCTGCCTGTTACAATTTCCAAGGTAAATGCTCTGCAGAATACCATTGAACAAACACGTGTGTAGAATTTTACAGTTTACAAAGCATACTTCCCTTCCTATTAGTCACACCTCTATAGCGGCTGTTTCCTGCTGACACAGAGGCACCTCTTCCTAGCCAGGAAACAGTGGTCAGAGCACCACGTAGGCAAGACTGGCCCTGCCTACTTCTTCTCTGTGTAGCGCTTTGATGGCTCAGAACCTAAGGAGTTACTTCCTGGTCTTGTCCCCACACCTGGGGCCTGTCCTATTGATTCTTGTCATCGCAGCTTTCCTCTGTTTGTGTGTTCCCACCTGCTCTCTCGGTTCTCTTCTCGCCAGCAGCACTCCAGCTTTTCCGTCCCACTTCCCTGGTGCTCTTGGGAGCTCTCTGTCTCCACTTCTCATCATCCCAGAGGATCCTGTCTGGGACAAAGCTCAGTGCCACCCTGGGGAAGAATTTCCCCCTGCTGGATGCCTCTCCTTGTTGGGAAGGAAAAGATAGGGGAGAAGCAGCTTCACAGACCTATTGAGAACACACATGCTTTCCTGTTTCCTGAGGGTGGGGTAACAGGTTGGAATCACATCCTCACATCCTCACAGGCAGGTGGCCAAGGCTGGGACCCATCAGGGAGTCTGGCTGAAGCTGTGGGCTGAATGGTCACTGGGGTGGGCTTCGCGCGCGCGCGCGCGCGTGTGTGCGTGCGCGTGCAGGGACAGCTAGGGAACTGATGCCCGCATAGAGGACCTGACTGGCCTGGGGGCCTGCAGCCTGCCTGCTCAGGGAACGCACAGACAACCAGCCAGTCTTCACAGAGCCCCAAAGTGCTCCATCGAAACCTCAGATCTGCCCACCTGCCCACCTCCCCTGTCTACTTGCGCTGTTTGCTACCAGGACTTGAAACCTGGAGATAACTTGTATTTGAAGTTGGGTCATAGTCATCTTGGAGACCACTGTGATAAAAAATGAGGTTCTAGGTTCTGGTCCCATCCTTGCCCCTACTTGCTGTGTGACCTTGTGCCCATCACTTAATCTTCCTGAGCCCTCAGGTCCTTATCTATACGGAGATAATCATTCTAATAACCTGTCTCTGAGGGCTACTCAGAAGATGGCATAAGGTCGTGCGTTTAAGTGCAGAGCACGGTGCTTGACACCCAGGGAGTGCTCAAGAAATGCCGACTGTTATGGCATCATCAGCAGCAGAAGACTTGTCATCATTACCATTTTGGGCACCGTTCCCAGCAGCGTGCCTGGAATACAATGGCTGCTCAATGAACATTTGTTGAACAAATGTGTTTTTGGGTATGCTCTTCTATTTATTTTTAAAAATTATTTATTTATTTTTAAACTATTTTATTTATTTATTTGAGAGAGAGGGTATGCACACATGCCCACAAGACAGAGCAGGAGCGGTGGGGGAGGGGCAGAGGGAGAAGCAGTCTCCTGGCCGAGCAGGGTTTCCCAACATGGGACTCGATTCTGGGATTATGACCAGAGCCAAAGGCAGATGCTTAACCGATTGAGCCACCCCGACATCCTTGGTAAGCTCTTGTATTTGAACTGCTCCTGGTGCATGAAGTTATACCTGAATGACATGACATGGCAGCCGATGCTGTCCTCTTATCAGCCAAGGCCTAGAACTGAGGGTTAATGAGAGGAAGAGAGGTGGGAGGACAACCGGAAATGCCCATGGAAATGCCCATACCACTAAACATAGAGACAACTGGCCTACCTGCAGGATGGTACCTAAAGATGCTAGGTGGCCTTGGAGGAGTAACTCTCAGGAGTAGAAGTTGGATGAGTTGACCTGCCATCTTGGACCATATTGGCAAGATCATCTCACTTCATGGGGAAATGGCTTCCTGGGGTGGCCCCAAGCCAGCTTTTCAGCCACCACCTCTAGGGTAGATGACGGACTTGGCCTTTTTACCCCCTTTAGGGTACCTGCGTTTGTGTTCTTTTTCCATTCATAAAGGATCATGTTCAGTGTGGGGGCTCAGAACATCTTCCCCTTGAAGGCCCAGGGAAGTCTCCAGTGGTAAAGGTTTCAGAGTTTTCTTAAGCCCGAGATTTTGAGCTTCCTGGAGTGGGTCTGGGAACAGCCAGCCAACCACACCCAACTGTTGGAGGCTTCTTCCTCTGGCAAACCTTTGTAGCCGCAGGCAACAATGCCTTCTTCCGATATTGCTTCCTGCTTTCTTCCTTCTTTGGTAACACCTCAGCCTTTAGCAATGTCACCCTGGCCTTGAGCTAGCTTTGGGAAGACAGATGTAGCTTTGGGACCAGTCCCTTATGCTGAGGCGAGCAGGAGGCATTTTGAACCATTCAGGAAAAGCAGAAAATTAGGGATTTAGGTGACAGGAGACTCAACTGGAGACCTTGTTCCACTGCATCTTGCTGGACAAATCAGAAATTTACCCTGAGCCTCAGTGTCCCAGCTATGGCTTGGGGACAATGATCAAAAAGAATGTAATCTTCTGCAGTAATTGACAATGTGGGTTACATGTATTCGTCTAGTCAAGTTAAACAGATTGGCAAAATATTTTTCTTCATTTAAAAACTTTTTTTGTTTATTCTAGTGATTACTGAGAAAGATTTGTTAATTATTTCATCCTATGATTATGGATTTGTCTATTTCCACATAAGTTCTGTCATATTTTTCTTTATGATTTTGAAACTTTATTTTTAAATGCATACAATTCTAAGATTTTGTTTATTTGTTTAGAGCAAGCATGTGCACAAGCAGGCAGAGGGGCAGAGGAAGAGAGAGAGTCTCAGGCAGGTCCCATGCTGAATACAGAGTCCAACACGGGGCTCGATCTTGAGACCCTGAGATCATGATCTAAGCTGAAATCAAGAGTCGGATGCTTAACCGAGGGAGCATCCCTAAATCCAGGCACCCCTATTGCATACAATTTTAAAGTTTTTATGTATTTCTAGTGACCTTTTATCAGCATGAAGTGCTCATGTTTACCAGGCAATGACTTAAAGTCTGATGTCAATATAGTGCTACCTGTCTTCTTGGTTAGAATTTGTTTAATTTATGTTTCCGGCTTTTAGCTCATATACATGGTCTTGCAATTGCTGATGTATTTGAATTTATAGCTACCATCTTATTTTGTGCTTCCTGTTTGTCTCACCCATTATATGCTTTTTACCCCTCCTTTTGGTTAGCATATATATATTTAATCTATTACATCTTTCCCCCTTGCACTGATTAGAAATTACGTATTCATTTCTATTCCTTTAGTGGTAGCCTTACAAATAAAAAATTATTTTCTCTGTTTATCTAAATCTAAAGTTAATCAATATCTTTACCCTTCTCTTGAAAAACACACTTAATCCCTCAAACACGCTTTAATTCCATTGGCCTTCTTTTAAACTTCTCTGTGGTGGTTGTGATGCACTTTTAAAGCTAAAGCATTATATATAGTCTTCTGGTTTTTTTTTTTTCCCTAAATCATCAACTCTATTTAGGTTATCATTTGCATGGTTTTGTTTATTTTCCTGCTGAGCAGAGAGCCCAATGTGGGGCTTGATCCTAGGACCCTGGGATCATGACCTGAGCTGAAGGCAGACGCTTAATGGACTGAGCCACCCAGGCGTCCCTAAACTTCACTCATTTTAAGTATACCATTTGATAAGTTTTTTTTTTTTTAATTAGGAAAGATTTTATTTCATTGAACCAGCATGCATGACAGTTCAAACATTCATACCAGTGGAAAAACCATTTGATAAGTTTTAACAAATGTGTATTTAGGTAACCACAATCACACTGAAGATATAAAACCTCTCTATCAACCCAAAGTTCCCTTGTGCCCTCTTGTAGCCTATCTGCTTTCTCTATTCCTAGCCCTTGGCAACCATTGAACTATTGCTGTCATTATAGTTTTACCTTTTATTGAATTTTGTGTAAATGGAATCATACAACATGTAACCTTTTGTGTCTAGCTTCTTTCACTTAGGTGATGGTTGAGGTTCAATCATGTTGAATGTAGCAGTGGTCTTTTTCTCTCTATTGTTGAACATTCTTCATTCCCCTGTACAAATCCAAATTTCCACTTGGTATCATTCTCTTTCTGCCTGAAGAAATTTCTGTTTATTTATTTATTTGTCTGTTTGTTTTTGAATATTTTCTTTATTTATTTGAGAGAGAGCAAGAGGGAGAGAGTGCACAGCAGGAGGAGGGGCAGAAGCAAAGGGAGAAGTGGACTCCCTGCTGAGAAAAGAGCCTGATGTGGGGCTCGATTTCAAGACTTGAGGATCATGACCTGAGCCTAAAGGAGACTTAATGGACTGAGCCACCCAGGTACCCCAGTGAAGAACTTTTTATTTAATTTTTTTTTTTTTTTCCTGTGGAGGATGACTTATGGTAAATTCTCCCAGATTTTGTCTGAAGCTCTTTCTTTCTGCCTTCGTTTTTGAAAGAGTTTTGTTGTTGTTGTTGGCTTTAGAATTCTAAGTAGGTAGTTTTCAAAGATTTTGAGTCATTGTTTTCTGCCTTGTATTGTTTCTGTGAGAAATCTTCCATAATTCTTAATTCTTTCCCCCTTGGTATACAGTATCTCTTTTCTCTGGCCACTTTTAAGACTTTTCTCTTTATCATTGCTTTTCAGCAGCTTTGACCATGATATGCTTTGATATGTTTTTCTTTATTCTGCTTGGGATTCATGGAGCTTCATGATTTGTGGATGTATAATATTCATCAAACCTGGGAAGATTTCAGCCACCTTGTTTCTTCAAATATTCTTTTCTGTCTTGCCCTTTCCACGATTCTGATGATACATATGTATGGTCCTCTGACATTGTCCCATGGGTGGCTGATTTTTGTTTGTTTCTCCACACCCCCACCCCAGAACTTTTTCCTCTCTCAGTCTGATCTGGATGGTTTCTAATGCTGTATTCTCAAGCTATCTAATCTTGTTTCCTGCGGGATCTAATCTATTGCTAATCTCAACCAGAATGATTTTTCCATTTCAGATTTGTCTTTTCATCTCTACATGGCCCTTGGGTCCTTTTATTTTATAAATTCCATTCTATATCCTCATTGTATTCATGTTCTCCTTTAAATCTTTGGATATTTGTATACAATTTATAATGTTTTAAAGTCCTTGATGACAAATTCTATCCTCTCAGCCATTTCTGGGTCATCTTTATTAATTTCTTTTTCCCCTGGTTATAGCCATACTTACTCAGTGCTAGCTTTTCTGTATACTTAGTAATTTTTGATTGGATGCTGGATGTATCAGTCAAGGACCAGGTAAAGACAGAAATCTCATCAGTAATTTGAACAGGGACAATTTAATACAAGTAATTATTAACTAGTCACATGTGGTTAATTACTACAAGAGGTAAAGGAGGACTGTTAGGAATATAGACATAATGAATGCAGGAAACCCTTCCTCTAGGGCTGAAGGAGTGTTGACAGGCAGAAATGAAGAACTTGAAAGATACATCTCCAGCCCTGCTCTTTTTGAGTCAGACCTTGTTAGAGAGGGTGTTGCTGCCATATGAACACACAGCCTGCCAATGGAGAAGAAATTTGCCAGAGGGTTATGCCAGATATTTTCATTTTAGCAACCTACCTGATGGCTGAAACTCTCATTAGCTGAGGAAGATGGGTCCTAGCTTGTCTGCAGGGTCTACCTGTCAGTTTGCCAAGAGGCCAGGGTCCTAGGGGACTGGTGCTGGTTCAGGATGTGGTCTGTTAGGTGTTTGGAACACTTGTTGGAGAATGAGTGCCACCAGGCATCCTAAACAGCTTGACAGATTGGGGATAAACTACACCAGAACCAGGAAGAGAAAGTTCTTCCTCAACTATGCTCTTGCAGTGACACCTCCCCACCTGCCTCAGCACACTTAAAGACAAAATCTAACATAACCCAAGTATTCAGGGTCTGGCTCTAGTATCACAAAGCAGGGCAATGAAGAGTGCATTTAGAGCTAAGAAGCAATCAACTGGCATATAGACATTATATGTTTTCTGTTGTCAAATGCTGGATTTGGGTGGATTCCTTTACAGAGTGTTGGATTTTGTTGTGGCACAGTTAAGTTACTGGCGATCCTTCTGATCCTTTCAAGGGATAATTTTAAGTTTGTTATGGTGACTCCAAAGCAGAATCACTTTAGGGCCAACTGCTAACTTGTGACCCTTCTAAGGACTCTATCCAATGTCCCATGTTTTGTGAAGTGTCCCTACTCTGCACAGTGGGAGCATGAACTATTTCCCTCTCTGTGTGGGCTCCCAGACTTGTTTAGTCTGCTAATTTTCCAGTGTTTTTTTTCTTGACCTTACAGAGCTTCATTCTATGCATGTACAGGTCAGTACTCATTCCAAGATTCAAAGAGACGCCCTCTCTGGGTCTCTGGATCTTTCTCTCTTTCTTTCTCTTTTTGTGCAAGTCCCTTTTCTCTGGAAGGCTACTTCACAAATTTTAGCCACATTGATCTCCTTAAACTCTGAGATCCATTTATTCAACTCAGTGAGACCATTGAGCTTTGTTTGTATTACCTGTCCCTGAACTGCAGCCTGGAAACTGTCTCCAGGAAGGTTGCTGGGACAATCATAGTGCACATCTCATTTGTTTCTTTTCTTTCAGGACACAGTCCTGTGCTGTGTTTTCCAATGGGTGAACACATTTGTTTTTCTGTCACCCTACCCCTACCTTTTGGTCTATTTTCCTGATTGTTTAGGTGATAAGGAAAATCGTGAGATAGTTTAATCCCTCATGAACAGAAGCAGAAGTCCCTTTTCTTGTATTTTGATTCTATATTCTAAATATTCTCTTGATACATTACTTTTTACATAACTTAAGATAGTCAATATTGATTAGGTATGCCCATATCATTTCTTCTTTCCTCTTAGAACTTCTTTCTAGAATTCTTTTTTTTTTTCTCCCATTACACAACTTTCATTGAGGGTCTGCTAGTGGCAAAGTCTCAATTTTTGCATATTTGAAATGTGTTTATCTAACACTGGATCTTTCCAGATATCTTCTCGGGGTATGGAATTTTGGGTTGGTGTTTATTTATTTTTTCAGTATGTTAAAAAATAACATTCCATTTTCTTCTTGTTTCCATGGTTACAGCTGAGAACCAGCCATCATCTGGTGATAATCCTTTTAAGGACAATCAATATTTTCTTTCTAACTTAAACAATCCTTCTCATTAACTCCAGAATTTGAAGTTTTACTATGCTGAATCTAAGTGTAGGTATCTTTTGATTTAATCTATTCAGATTCACTGGGCTTTTGAACCTGATGTCTTTTATTAGTTCTGAAAAGTTCTCAGCTATTAGTTAAAAAAATATCAGCTCTGCTTCATTCTCTTGTGTTTCTCCTTTTGAAATTCTAATTGGCCATAAATTACACATGCTTACTCTGTCCTTCATTCTTATTTTTCCCTTTAATTTCCTATCCTTTTGCATCTTGTGCTTAATTGTGAATAGTTTTTTTTCCATTTTACCAATTCTCTCTTCAGCTGTGTCTAATTGGTAGTTAAGCATGCATACCCAGTAACTGATGCAGTTGCAATACTTCTCATTTCTAGATGTTAACTTTGTTTCTTCTTCAAATCTTAGTTATTCCTTACTGTTTGTTGTTCCCTGCACATATTTTCAAGATTATTTTTTATTTCTTTAAAAAATAGCACACATAATTATTTTACAGATTGTATGATAAGTCCAGTACCTGAAACCCTTGCAAGTTTGTTCTGTTGTCAGTTGTTTCTGTTGGTTCTCGGTCAGAATGTCTTGTTTCCTTGTCTATTTGTTTAGTTTTGTACTGTGGTTTGTGCATTTTCCTTGAATTTCTATTTATGGAAATTTGTGAGACCTGGGATTGCAGAGAATTCTTCCAAAGAATATTTGTTTTCATTTTTTTGCATCTGCCAGGCCACTGGGGCCACTTACTGGCAACAACCATGGTAAATAAAATTCTTGGTTTGTGGGGTTTGGGGACCGCCCAGGTTGTGTGAATTCAGGTTATAAGCTTGTGTAAGGGATGCCTGAGGCTTCTAACTTCTCAGTAGTACTTTTTCTATTTGCTACTTAGTACTTAGTTTTAAGACAGTCCATTCTTTCCCAGGCCCCATAAAAAGAAGGGATTGTTGGTATTTCTCATTTTTCCTTAGCCTGAAAGGATAGCCCTTGGAAATCTCAGCTATTTGAGGGAGGAACTCCTATCAGACTCTCCACCTTGGGAAGACCCTGGGCTTTGTCAGCTTAGCCCTGGGACACCAGAGAAATAAAACTTTGTTTCTCAAGGTTCAGTTAGTGCTCTCTGGGCAAACACAGTTGCCACTCTCCTTACCTATTTGGTTCTTGCCTTCATACCCTGCATTTTTTGCCTTGTGCATTATTTACTTTCTTGCCAGCTTATTTTACATTGAAGAAGATTTTTCTTATTTTATAACAGATATTTTAGTTGTTTTCAAATAGGAGGGTCATCCCATGTATCTAAAATTTTGTATTATTCCAAAATGCCCTACTGGGGTCACACTTAGCATCCTTCTTCAGTACCTAGAACATAGGTTCTCTGGCATTGTTTGGTTAATAAATGAGTGAGCCTGGGAATGAATGAAGACATGCACACAGCTTTGGTTGCATGAACTGTTCATTAGCCAGCTTGGGAACACCATGAGGTCAGGGACCTTGCTTGATGAATTGGCCATTGTCCAAGACTCTCTGTAATAACCCATGCCAGCAGGTGTCAACTGATCTTGACTCAGAGAGGCCTAGGGGTAATGGGAAATCTGTCCTCATAAGTGACACTTGTCTAATGCTGAGAGCAATTTTCCAAATCTGTGGGTCTTTGGGAATGGTTGGTTTTCAGATGGGGGTGGGGATGGATTTCATTTGCCTGTCTCTGCTCTCTTGCTGGTTCTTCTGGGGCTACTGGCTGCAAATATCATCTCACAGTGATGGGAGTTTTGTCTCTGATTTTAGTGTTGTGACCTAAGCCCTTACAGCTCAAAGTGTGGTCCACATACCAGCAGTATCTATATCACCTGGGCACTTGTTTGAAATGTAGACCTTGGGCACCTGATTGGCGCAGTTGGTGGAGCATGTGACTCTTGGTCTTGGGGTTGTGAGTTTGGGCCCCACATTGGGTGTAGAGATCACTTAGAAAGAAAATCTTTTTAAAAAAGAAATGTAGATCTTGGGCTCCACCCAGGCTACTGATTCAGGATTTTCATTTTTAATAAGATCCCCAGGATATTCATATCCATATGAATGTTTGAGTATACTGCTCTAACCCAGAGCTCTCTAATATGTGTATGTGTTTGTGCGTGCTTGTGTGTGCATATGTGGAGAGGATGGGTTACAGGCTTGTTGTGAGATACTGATTTTTATAGCCTTCTGGTGGCCCTGCAGGATGACCAACTCATTTTGGTTTCCTTGGGGCTTTCCCAATTTTTGTACTGAAAAAACAAACAAAACAAAACAAAACAGAAAACCAAAACTATATCCCTGGAAACCTTTCAGTTCCAGGCAAAACAAGATGGTTGGTCCCCTTACCAGACAGGGCCCAGGCATCTTGGTCTCCCAGAGGGAAGCAGAGCAGGCACTGTGGTTTCTGTAGGCTTCATGCTAAGGAACAACATCTGGCACCCGGTTGGGCGAGGCATGACTAAGGAAGTGTTTCATCACCTGGACAACCTGGACGCCTGTGTCAGTAGGCAGCTGCAGAGCACTCTGATTCTGACTATGGGCAAGGGGTCCTTGGCTGTATAAGAGAGGTTCACATTCCTGGAAGCCCAGTGCCCAGTCCAGTGCCAACCAAGTTGTGAAGAAGTTGAGCAGGATCTCCAGGGTAGACCTGCTCTGGGACAAGCCTCCAAACCCCTGTCTTTTGATTATTTATTTATTTAAAAGATTTTATTTATTTATTTGACAGAGATCACAAGTAGGCAGAGAAGCAGGCAGAGAGAGAGAGAGAGGAGGAAGCAGGCTCCCCGCTGAGCAGAGAGTCCGATGTGGGACTCGATCCCAGGACCCTGGGATCATGACCTGAGCCGAAGGCAGAGGCTTTAACCCACTGAGCCACCCAGGTGCCCCTAAACCCCTGTCTTTATTTAAGGTAGTGACTTAAATCCATTTGCAGATGATCTTCTCTTTTAGTTGCATCCATGTTAGCTGCAAGGAGGGGGTTCCAATAACACATGCACACTCTGCAAATTAGAACTTCATCATTATTTTGAAATACTTGGTATGAAACGTTTGATTGTGTTCACAACCTATTCACATTATCACAAGAAATTTCAACATTACATTTGTCAGAGAAAGAAAAGGAAGAGCTGTTAGATTCTCTTAATATAATTTCAAGTGTTACACATTTTTGAATGGTTATAGAATGCTCTTACATTTTTATCATGTACTGTGTGAACAAAAGTTTCCTGTCAATAGTGACTTCCAAGAATTTCAAGAGATTCTCATTAAAAAGCCCCATCCAGAATATGTATGGCCATTTCATGTGTAAAGACTGATATTTGAAAAAAAAAAAAAATGTTCATGGAAGAAAGCTCAAGGTTCTCATTAAATTTTTTCAAAAGATTTTATTGGAAGGTTTTATACATATTCAATATATAATATTCTCCCTATTCCATCATACTTTTATCAAAATTATGTAATATAAAGAAAACGGAATAGTTTTTCCACCTAGTTCCCTATAGATACTCCCAAGTTACCTCTAGTTTATCCCAATGGACTGTGCAAATTCAACCACTTTCTCTGTGTGCCCAAGTGTGAGGTACCTGGGAGGACTTGTGATAACCTTCTGTGTTCCCATTTCTCTGAACTGACTCGGGCCCCTCACCCCCTCCCTGGGGAGGCATGGAGGAGAGAACAAGACGAATCACAACACCCTCTAGGATTTTCCTTCCTCCCCTCTCCCTCTTCCCACCTTCTTCCCTCCTTAGTGAAAATCCAGCTGCCTCCAATGGTTGCTATGGCAACCCTAGTGCTGGCAGAAGCAAGGCTGTCCTGACTTGGGGATGGGCTTCCATGACAGAGCTGCCCCTCCCAAAATTATGATCGTGGGTAGATGGGATCAGGGCACTCAACGGTTAACCCAGGCTTCTGCATCATGGGACGCCTGCACCAGGGCTGCTGGGGGCACACCCTTAACCTGGGGTCCCTCAGACACCTGGCTCCCACACTTCACACAAAGCCTCAGGTTCTCCACAAAGGTGAATCCGTCAGAAGGCCACACTCTCTGATCACAGTTGGTTTCAACTGGCCTTTCTTCTAGGCCCCCAAGATACATCTTACCTCACCCTTTGCCCAGTTGGCAGCTAGAACCTGAGTTTGGCCTCCAGAGTTTTGTGATGTTAATTGATAGGTGAGAGTGGTGTGGACCTTATGTTCTGGCTAGGAAGTCAGAAGGATGTGGGTTCAAGTCTTGGCTCAGCCACTTTCTGGTTCTGGGATCTTGGGTGAGTCATTCAACTATACTGAGCCTCAGTCTTACATGCGTACAGTGGGATTTTTAAAGACCCACCTGATAGGATGGCCATTTGTGGCTTCCAGGACACTAGGAATGTGAACTTCCTTTGTAAGTCCAAGGGCCCCTTGTCCACAGTGGGGATCAGAGTGCTCCACAGCTGGGTCCTGACACAGGTGTCCAGCTTGTCCAGGTGACGAAACACCTCCTTAGCCATGCCCCGCCCAACAGGGTGCCAGATGTTGTTTCTCAACATCTGGGTGTCATAATGGCTCCTCAGGCACATCCACAGAAGCCCACAATTTAGCAATACACACCCCCCGGCTCCTCTGCCAATTTAGAGCTCAATCTTCTTCCGTCTAATGGTATTACGTGGAGGTATTGAGAGCTCACACTTTGTCAGGCTCTCAATCAACTGCCGGCATGCAGTAAGTGCTCAGTTAGTGATGACTGATGTTACTATCTCCCCCTCACACCCCTGACTGGTTTCCCTTCTCTTCCTTTTTTTCTTTTCTTTCTTTATTATTTATTTATTAATTTATTATTTATTTATTTATTTTTACATCAAATCCTGCCAGGCCCTGGGGGTTCAGGGGACGGTGACCTCTTTAGCTTTTCGTGTAAACCTGACTCTCATAGAAAACAATATCCCGAAGCAGATTAAAAAAAAAGATCAAACTGTGCACATAAATCAATAATTCTGCTCCAAGTGGGAGTAATTAAGAAATGAAGCCACTAGGAAATACCCAGGAGAGCTTATTATAGAAAATAACACTGAAACTATTATCTAGCGGCTCAGAAACACCTACTCCGGGTGGTACTCAGCTCAGAGTTCGCAGCTGTGCCCCATCAGGTTGGGGCGTGTGATGACGGACCCTCTGGCCATTCTCACCCGCTGTGGCAGCTCCAGGGGGATTTCTGGTTCTGCTGTTTGTTATTTTTTGGCAGTGGACTAATAACCACTGGCCGATACCAAATAACATGGATATTCTTGTTTTGGGTCCTAATAGTTTTCTAAAAACACTATTATCAAATAGTGTTTCAAGTTGGCTTCTCTAGGAAGCAGGCTCAGAGACAAGGGTAGTGTAGGGGTGTTTATCCAGGAGGGTCTGTGGGATGAGAACTGTTTCGAAGAGAGGGGAAGAAGCAGGATGGGGCAGAGGGAGAAGTCAGGCTGGGCCAGCCTGGGCTCACCCCAGGAGGACTCTGCAGCTGATGGCGGTCCAGCGGGGCTCTCTGAAGGGGCCAGGATGGTGGAGCATTTTCTCCAGCAGCCTCCTCCGTCAGTCACCGGAGGGGGTGCCATCCTGGGAAGGGCGTATCCTCTGATGATGGCTCTTTGCCGCTGATGTGGGTGCTGAAGGGGCACTGTGGGCAGCGGGGACACCACACCCTTCCTTGAAGGGGGACCTGGACTGTGCATCTCTGTGGTCATCATGGAAAGTAAACTGAGGCAGGGATGGAGGCCTGGAGATTTGCTGGGTCATGCTGGATATCATAGTGGTTTCTGAGGAACATTCATGGAACCCTGCAATTTAGCAACCCTTTCCCCCTCCTGCGAACTTGGCCTTTGCATGCAGAGGACATGTCGGACATCTCCTTTGTCTCGCCAGGGCCCAGGCCGTGTTCACACCAACAAGCCTTGAGTAGAGTTTCCCCCGTCCTCCAACAGTCCCTGCGTCAGAGCCCCTGATACAGGTCATCCTGCATATGCCTAGGAAGAACGTTCGCAGCCTCCCTGGGTTTCCCTCTCTCTGACCCCAGTCAGAGGGCCACCAGCTGCCAGAACAGATGGGATTTATCTAGTGGGAGGCACTCCCTACCTAGTTACCCGTCCTGCCCAGCAGCACCTCCCTGGGAGAGGCAGGTCGTGGAGAAAAGTTCTGAGGACACGGTGGCGGGGCGGGGGCCTGTCTTAGTTTGGGCTGCTATAAGAAAATGCTGTAAATGCTTATAAATACCAGAAGTGTATTCCTCACAGTTAAGGAGGCTGGCTGTCTGAGTTCAGGTGCCAGCACGGTGGGGTTCTGGTGAGACTGCCCCCTTCTGGTCGTATCCTCGTGTGGCAGAGGAAGAGACTGAGTTAGTAGTTCTCTGGTCTGTTCCTATGAGGGCACTCATCCCATTCCTGAGGGCTTCACTCTCAAGATTTAATCACCCCTAGAGACCTCGCCTCCAAAAGCCATCACACTGGGGAGCCGATGTCAGTATATGCACTTTGAGTGGGGGTGAATGCGGTCCGTCCGTCATGGCGACCATTGGTGCTTGGTCCAGCTCTTCCAGCAAAAACAAAGATTTGCTGTTGCTCTGAGCCTCTTGAGTTTGAAAGAGTCCTTGAGAGCAGGGAATATCCCAGCCATTGTGTGGCCTCAGACAAGAGCCACAGGTGGCCAGAGATTCTTTATCACATTTGCTTTGAAGAGAGAAAAAGAATATTAGCTTTAAGTCTTCCTGTTTTGAATCAGAGCATCTGGGGCTCCAGCCGGTGTGGCCAACAAATCCCCACAACTACAGTCGGGCTTACAGGGGTTGGCCAGGTTCCCCTCCTGGGACCCGGACTTTGTAAGTCCAGATGCCCACCCCCCAGCCACCCTTGGCACAGTGGTGTAGAATGGGTAGGATGTGCGGGTTCTGAAGTCAGACAGTCATGGGTACATGACTGTGACCTTGGACAAGCTATTTTGTGTCACCAAGCTTCAGTTTGCTCACCTGCAAGATGCTGAGGAGATTACCCACCTTATAAGGCACTCTGAGGAGGGGTGAGCTAAGGGTTGTAAAGCCCTCTAGCAGAGCCTGGCATATGAAAAGAACTTAAGGGATGGGAGTTTCAAAAAGAAGCTCAAGGGATCCTGGGATGCAGGCGAGTAGGAGCAATACAGTAATCAGTAGCTAATTCCCTTGGGTTTATCATGTGCCAGGCACTGTGCCAGATGCTACAACGCCATGGGCTGTGTCCTGCTTGCTGCAATGGAGGCTGTCGAGGTCCGGGCATCTGGCGAGGAGGCGGAGAGAGGAGGAGGGACCAGAGCCCCGTGCAGAGCCGAGGAGCCTCCTATTTAGCCTCCACGATGGCAGGTGGTTTTATTTTATTTTTTATTTCTAAAGATTTTTGATTTATTTATTTGAGAGAGCAGAGCCCCAACTGGGAAGGGAGCCAGATACCGAGCTCCATCCAAGGACCCTGAGATCATGACCTGAGCCGAAGGCAGACGCTTAACCGACTGAGCCACTCAGATGCCCCAAAGGGTGGTTTTTAAATGTTTCTTTGCCAAGCATTTACTGAGTTGCAAATGTTGAAATGCACTACTGCTGGTGTAAGCAGAAAAGGGATTTATGAAACTACGTGAGATCATGCCCAGTGTCACTGGGCGGGTGGGAGCAACAGATTTGAGACGAGGCTCCCAGAGGGACTCAGGCCTGTGCTGCCCAGCTGGCTCCATGGGTTAAATGGGGGCAGCTGCCATCCCGTAGCCGATTTCACTGCCACCACAGTCTCTTCTGCCACCAGAAGCTGGCCTTGTAACTAAGGCCACCGGGAGAGATGGACCTCAGCACTGAAGTCTGTGCCTGTGGCTGCCTGGGCTTTAGTTCTGAACTGGGGACTCTAAGGGCAGAACCCAGGACCTGCACCTGCATCCTTGCCACAAGGGAACCTGGGACCCGAGTTCTGAAATAGACTTGAGAAGACAGAACCGATGGGGACTTTCCCCCAAAGAGAGACTTTTCCAAGGATGATGCTGCATGGTCACAAATAAGGCAGATGTCCCTCCGTCCCTCCTCGAAGCATGTACGGAATGTGGGGGCATGTGATGGGAGGGGGCTTGGATTTGGCTCTTACAGGGGCTCTCCGTCAAGCAGGCAGACGGATACTTACGTGAGTAACACTGCAGGTGCCTGGAGGTGCTTACAGGGTGCAGACCCTCCACCCACCTACTGCAGGGCTGTGTCTGGCTCCGGTGGTTTGGTGGATGTGAGGGCACCTTTGCGATCTCTCCCGTGGCGATGAGCGACAGTGGAAAGGGGAGGGTCGGCCAACCTGGAACCAAGTCCCAACTTTCCTATTGACCACCCGTATGATTTGGAATCTCTTAATTTCTCTGAGGCTCAGTTTCGTCATATGTAAACGGAGGACAGTCTCACCCACCATCTAAGGGCTGGTGTTCACATTACGGATAATGTATGTTGACTGTCCGGTATAACAGATGTCCCATAGAAGGTAGTTGTTTTATGGTTATGGGCATGAGTGTGATGAGAGAGGCTTCTTTTGGTGGGGGCCTCATGCAGTGTTTCAGGAGGTAGAGGGGAGGTTGGGACAGACAGGAGGGGCCAGGACTCATTTGCCTTGGGCATTCTGGGATTACTATTGGCTGAAGAAGGCATCCTTGAGACTAATGGAACAATGTTCATTGTCAAGCTTCGACTTTGGTTGTAATTAAATAAAACAAGCAGTCCTGTTGCTCTAAAAGTGAACACCCCACTCCCCACAAAGGGTGTCCTTGGTGCCTTTCTCAGAGGCCTTATTTGAACAGGACAGTGAAGACCCAGACTGTGGGTTCTGGGCCCCTGCCTGGAAGGTGATCTCTGTCTTGCATCTAGGGATGTCCAGCCAAGGGCTTCAGCTCTCTGGGTGGGAACGGAAGTGAGGGAGTGATATCCACCCAGGATGGGCCATTCCTCACATGGTCATGGCCTGTATGGAGACAGATAGGGGTGGTGGTAAAGCAGGCAGCAGCTCCATTTGAGCCCTTTTTTTCAGTTCTCCTCAGCATTCCTGTAAAGTATCAGCCCTAGGCTCTGCGTCCCTCAGCTTGACTGACACTGAGAGCTATCTGGAGGACACCACAGGGGCAGAGCAAGGACAACTCAGAACATTCCCAGCGGTGTATGTCTGGGGCATCTGGGTCCCACATTGTTTGTTTCTTCCCTGGGGAAACTGAGACAACCCTTTCTACAAGCTCCCACCTGCCCACATGGGCTGCTTCTCAGAACTTGACCTTGAGAGGTGCCCCCGAGTGTCTTCCTGAGGAAAGCACCTAGAGGAGGCTGTTTGGGGGTAGTAGAAAGAATGGAAAGGTTTTGGAGTCAGGCAGAGCTGCTTTTGACCACTGGCTCCCTCTCCTACCTTTAACGTGATCTTGGGCAAGTGACTTACTGTCTTCAACTGTAAGACAAACATTTAAATATTTCTCTGATGGGATTATTATAAGATCAAGTGTGATGACATATGTACCTGCTAGAATTTCCTGTCTTAGAGAAGGCTGGCCAACTATTTGTATTCTGACCTATTCTCTGTCTCTCAGAGTAACAGAGTAGCTGCAGAAGAGTCCACCAGAATCAACTCACAGGTGAAAAGCATTGACTAAGAAAGAGATTTTAAATGTTCTTAAAAAGATGGGAGTATAAAGAAATTTGGTGAATGATACAAATGATTCATGTCATAAGCCTCTAACGGGGAAGACTGCTCAAAAAAGGGTTAAGAAGTTCTAAAAACTAAAAAAAACACAGTTCAGACCATTCAATTCTGCATAATCCAATGAATATTGAAATAATGATGCCTAAAGATGCCAGGCTTAAATGGTCAGGCCCAAAGAAGGAAGAAAAGACACAACTAAACAGAAAACCTTCTTCAAGGTGGATTAAACTAAAAGGGACTTTACTGAAGAGTATAGGGGTACCTGGTTTCAGGTATGGTTTGATCCTGGAGCTCAAATGATGTCATGGAGCACGGTATAGAAGTCTGTGCTGGCTCCGTTTTCACATAAGAGTTCCTGCTATGATAGCCAGATGGCAACAGTTCTAGACTTACATGCTCCCAGCCTCAAGCTCAGCAGGAGTTGGAGGCCAGCAGTCCTAGAAAAATATCTCATTGGCTGGATTGGTGTTTGTGGTCATCCCTGAACGAATCACTATGATCAGTGATTTTATTGCAATGCTTTTATTGACCAGGTTGGAATCACAAGCCCACCAGTGGGAGTGGGGGCAGGGTGAAGTCAATACCAGCTCTCTCCATAAACTGAGAGTGGGGAAAGGTGGCTCCTTCAAGCAGCATTACTAAAAGAAGACAAAATGGATAGATGGTAGCCCAAAAAGCAAATGGGAAATTGGAAGGGGAGGTGAACCATGAGAGACTATGGACTCTGAAAAACAATCTGAGGGTTTTGAAGGGGCGGGGGGTGGGAGGTTGGGGGAACCAGGTGGTGGGTATTGGAGAGGGCATGGATTGCATGGAGCACTGGGTGTGGTGAAAATATAATGAATACTGTTACGCTGAAAAAAATAAATTAAAAAAAAACACATAATTACACACACACACACACACACACACACACACACACACACACAAATGCCCACTCTGGTAGGTATGAGCAGACAGTTGCAGGAACCACAAGGCCAAATGAGCAAAGTGTTTTTAAAACATCAAGGATAACAGAAAGGAATTTTTGTGAAATTTACAGCAAAAGAGAAAACCAGGAGTAAAAGAGACACTACTTGAGTAAAATGATGTTTAAAAGTATTTCCAAATGATTACTAAAATTTGTTTTGTAAAAATTTATTATTTTTCTTAGTTTTATACATGAAGGTAATTTGTATGCTTCTAACTATTTGGAATTTACTAGAGTTTGATCTGTGACTTGCTATATGATCAGTTTTGTAAATGTTGCACAGACACTTGACCAAAAGATACAGTCTCTGTTTGTAGGACAGTAAGTTCAATGTCTTAATAGACATTAGCTATTAATCAGACATTTAGCTATTAATGATACAGTCTGAATCGCTTATCGCTTTATTAAGTTTGCCTTCTTGATCTTACATGAACAGAGACAAGTATGCTAAAGTCTTCCACTGCAATTGAGTTTCTGTCAATTTCTATTCACACTTCTAAGAGTTTATGCTTAATATATTTCAATACCATGTTCTCCGGTCCATTAAAGTTCATGAACCAGACTATGATTTCATTATTGATCATAACTTTTATCAATATCAAATGACTCTCTTTGTCCTATTTAATGCACTTTGCCTTTGCCTGTCCATGTTCCATATTGTCTTTTTCTTTCTTTTGGTTCTCATTTTTCTGATATATTTGTGCTCTACCTTCAATGGAGAAGACAGTACAATGTCGTTCCGGGATGGGTTGAGCAGAGTTCTTTGTCTTCTATTTGCTCCTGTCCCTTTTCTTTGGCAATACAAACATGTACTGGAGGTATGAGACAGGTGAAGAAGTCACTCAAACTCACCTTTTTGCTCTGATTCCCTGCTCTGGGTTGAACAGAGAACTCATGGTCTTAGACCACTTGCAGAGGAGATCCCTGAGCCACTGTCTCTTGTCCTTGAGAAATCACAAAGTAGCAAGTGTTTCTGAAGATGGGTGAGGGGTGTACACCATTCCACTTTTCAAAACGGTTGGGGAATGACAGACCAGCACCTTTTTCTTCGTGTAAGATAAGAAGATGGATTATTACATATGTGGTTCGTATCTAGAAAATAAGTGAGCATCATTGGGACCCAACATAGGTTCACTAAGAACAAATCTTGTCAAACAATGTAATTTCTCCCTCTGACAGCTCTATAGAACTTGAGCAATTAAAAAAAAAAAACTTAAAAAAAACACTTTAACCATCAGAAAACATAAAAAGAAAGAATAGCATAAAGAGCCTAACATGCCCACCCCCCAGCTTCAACAATTTTGACACATGACCCGTCTTATTTCACTCCCCACCATACTCTCTCCCTCCACCTCTCATTATTCTGAAGCAAATCCTAGACATTATATAAATATTTCACTGTGCTCCAGGAAACCATAACCATAGCACTATCATCACATCTGTATTAGTCGTCTGTTGCTGCATAATAAATTACCATGAGATTTAGTGGCTTAAATGATGGTTGGATATAGAGAATTGATCAGATCTAGGTTCAATTTCCTTTTTTTTTTTTTTAAAGTTCTGTCCTTTTGGCAAAGACCCCCATTTTTTTGGCAAAGTCCTGTCCTTTTGGCAAAGACCCCCATTTAGGGGTCCTTAAGGAAAGCAGAAACCACACTGGGCATTTCAGCAAAAGTAATAATTTTAGAATTCAGTCACCACCCCTTGGCGATGGGGAGCAAGGAGAAGAGGTTGAGAAGACAGAATCTAGAATTGCAGAGCTGGGGCTCAGATCTTCAGGCGGTTACTACTCAGCTGCAGCTGCTGGGTCCTCTCAGGGGGGACAGTGAAGGGTCAGTGCTGGAGCAGTGGTGTTAGAATCCAGCAAGCCAGCAAGAAATACTAAGTTCCTTCTCCATTCTCCTGCATTCCAGTCTCTTTTAGCGTCTGCGTGGACAGAGCTGAACATAAAGTCAACTTGTGAAGGAAAAAGGTGGTTCCCAGAGATCCAGTGCCAGCATCTCAGAGCCGGGAGGGAAGGGGCTTGGAGCTGAGGGACAGTTGAATACCTGGTATACCTCTGCATAGGCCATATTATATATTCATCAGGAGGTACACAATGCTTGCATGGTTCTCTTTTTGCATATTATCAGTCATTGATCACAATTACCTTAATCCATTAATTCATTTGGGATTACAAAGTCTGCAAAGTATTTGACAAGATATGTCATGATATCCTTCCCTGCAGACCAGATGGAGAGATAGGGAATGCTCTGTCTAGATGCTCTTTAGATGGAAAGCTCTTTGGGTGGTGTAATGTTCAGATGAATGCTTGCAGTGTTGATGAATGGTTCGATGTCTACCTGTTGCAAAGTTTCTGGTGGTTGGGTTTTTGTCCTTGACCTGGAACTATTTAGCAATTTATACCAGTGACTTGAATGAAGACAGAGTATGTAGGGAAGTCATTCAAAGATATTTGTGGAGGGCAGCATTGCAGACCTTTTTCCCCCCACATCATGGCAGTGATGGAAATTGTTAATGTTTGCACAGCCTACTGAGAGATTCCTCACAGTCTCAGGTGACTGGCCTGGAATTTGGGTGTCCTGGGCTCTGCTTGGCTGATCCAAGGACTGAGGGGATCAATATCTCAAGGCTCGAGGGGATCAATGTCCGAGACACACCCAAAACTTAATCACAGCTCACCAGCTTGGAAGCTCTGGTCTAAAGAGGTGCTTATGGCCAGAAATCTGTCTCACATCACTACCAGCCCTCTGCCTAAGGGTCTCAAGGGAGGAAAGCAAACGGGTAGTCAAATTACCACTTTAGTATTTGCTGTGTTGATGTCTGAACTTCCAGTGAATTGCTCTCTGACAACTTGGACTGGGGCTCAGGTTATCACAGAGTAAGCTCCAGGCTTAAATGGGGGTGGGGAAGGAGCTTTCCCTCCTTTTAAACCCTCAACTTGGCATTTGCTTGAAGACAGCTCCAAAATGCCCTTGAGTTTTAAGACATATCTAGGGACTAAGCCTCCTGCCATGAAAGAGAGTGTTATAATCTCTTGTTTCTGTAGTACAAGCTGGGAGAGAGAAGAGTCCCAAAGACAGAGCTGGAGGGTCTGGCCCCCTCCCATAGTAGGATTAGGGTGAGGACAGAGGGGAGGGGAAAACCCTAGGCTAACTAAACAGATGGCATGGATTTAAAAGGAAGAGAAAAGAGCTAATGCCATGTGAGTAAAATTTAGAATGTTTTGTGCCTATCGTTTGGGGACCTGCAAACTAATTATCAATTCCTCATTCCCGCATGCATGTGTATTAGCCATCCATTGCTATGTAAAAAATTATCCCAAATGTAGGGGCTTCAAACAACAAACACTTATTATGTCACAGTTTCTGAGGGTCAAGAATCTAGGAGTGACTTGACTGGGTAGTTCCGGTTCTTTAACAAAGTTACAGTCCATCCCTTGAGGCCTGACTGGGGCTGGAGGGTCTACTTTCTTCCATACTCACCCACTTGACTATCAATAAAAGCTTTGGATTCTTGCAGTGGGGGGCCTTTCCATGAGCTGACATGGCTTTCTTCTGAGAGAGAGAGAGAGGGAGAGAGAGAGAGAAAGAGAGAAAGAACAAGTCCCAAATGGTATCTTGGAGGTGAAATATGGTCACTTCTGCTGTATGTCACTTCTGTTGGTCACACAGACCAATCCTGATACAGTGTAGGAAGGCTTATACAAGGGTGTGGATACTAAGAGGTGGGCATCACTGGGGGCTGTTTTGGAGATTGGCTACAATAGGTGGTCAGTAGGCAAAGGGGAAATGATACATTTCCTCTGGAGTCCTTAAAGGATACAGCAGACCCATCAAATTGGCAGAAGACAGAGTGCTGGGAGGCATGATCAATTCTTCTCATGACAGAACCAGGATCTGAAAATACCTTTATGGGATTAAACCTAACAAGATAAAATTGAACAGGAACAATATGAGGGTTCTGTAATTTCATCCTCAAAGAAGCACCCACAGCAATTCTCAGTAGGAGCGTAGAGAGATCATCAGTAGTGGCTCTAAACATGACCTAGGGTTTTAGCTGTCAGCAAGGTTGTAATGAATCAAGACTATGATGTGGCTGCCAAAACTGCCAGCGACATCTGGGCCAGGATAGGGGAAGAGAGTTCTGCTTGCTTCCAGTCTGGTCTGCTGCTCTGGGAGTACTGAGTTCTACTGGGTTCCAGAAAGGAGATAAACTGGTACATATTCAAAGGAGGGGCCAAGGATGGCCAGGAGAGAGGGAACTTTGTCTTAGGGAATGAGAGAGGGTGTATGAGGTATGTGGCTCAGAGAAGAGGTCATGGGGGATACTAGAGCTGCTTCCATTTTTTAAGAGGAAGTCAGCTTGTTCTTTCTGCTCACAAGTTCCAGAGATGAGAGACGGGAAGTGGGGGTAGAAGGAAGAATTGTTAAGCAATTAAAGTGACTCTAGGATGGAAATCTCGCCCAGATAAGTTCTGGGCATCTAATTACTAGGGCTGCATGTGAGCGGAGGCTGGCAGGCCATGCAGGGGGCTGACGCACACATGGGGAATTTGGTAAGATGACTTCTGTGCTTCCCACTGACCCTCACCTGCCATCATCTTTAGCCTCCTCTTGAGACCAGAGAAGACCCAGGTCATAGCCCTGCAAGGGATGACAGCCAGCTTTGGAAGAGTATTCTACAGGGGAAGAAAAGAATCTTAAGGTAGAGGGAGCATGGCCAAGGGAGAGAGGAAAAAACAACCATCCTTGGGGCTCCCCACATCCAGGCATGGGCGCCTACCCTATTCCAAATACCCATGGACTGTGTCTTGCTATGTGTGAAAGCTGGTCCCTTAACCCCTTGCTTCCCACCTCCCCCAAAATGGAGCAAAAATCTTGACGGTCAATGTCTTGTCACCAGTTTTTGATGGATGTTCCTGATCTTTAGCCCCAAGTTGCTGTTCGGTGTCCTAAGCCTACCCTGAGAGTGTCCCTCACTGGACGGGTCACGGACAAGGGCAGTGGGTAGGGGATAGCTGTAAAAGCCCATATTATAAAGAAAGGCTTTATGCTGCAATTAACTAAAGCTAGTCCTGTTCATTCAGGTGAAAGTCTGAAAGTGTGACATAGCCTGAGTGGGTATTTGGGCTTGGCTTTCAGTGGAAGGAGGAGGCTCTAACCATCTCCCTCCCCAACACCCTCCTTGAATTAGTCACACTTGTCTTTCCTCTTGGCAGTGCAGGGACTCTTGCCATCCACAAAAGACCCATGGTGTCTGTGTTGCTGCTGACTGCTCGCTTGCTGATCTCACTACCTTCATGCTTGTCACGGGCCAGTGGTCACATCTGTCTTAATGAGTTACAGGCATTGTCTGTAGAGCCAGGCAACAGTCCCCAAGAGCCCCCCATGTTGTGTGGTGATGCAGGAGAGTTCTCCTTCACCCTCTAGATCATGTCATTTGCTAAGATTGCTATTTGGGCTCCATCCTTAAATCTGCCCAAAGAAAAAGGAGGAAGCAAGAGAATAACTGGGAGGGCCCAGTTACTTAAAGAACACGAAATGTTGTGAAAACATCATCTTTTCATGCATCCATTGCCAATCATCCACCCAACCATTTATCACCCACAAGTTCATGTATTTATGAATTCGTCCATCCATCATCCATGCATCTGTGTATCCACCCATCCACTTATCCATCCATCCATCATCCAGGTACCCATTCACCCAACCATCCATCCATCCATCCGTCCATCACCTAGGTGTTTGTTCATCCAGTCATCCATTCACATGTCATCTATGAATCCATCCTTTAACCATCCAATTGTCGATCTAGCCAACTATGCATTTATCCACCATCTATCATGTCCATCTGTGGTGGACACTGTGATGTGCTGCCCAGATCCCCTTGCAGTGAAGGACTTGTTGCCTCAGCTGCTAGCAGTGCTGGTGTCAAGAAGCCTTTAGAGGTCAGTTCCCTCAAGGATTATCTCAGCTGCAGACAGCTGCCTCGCCCAAGGTCATGCCCCCTCTCAGGGCAGCTCACATCCAATGACTGATGTATGCATGGGTATATAAACCTCACCATCCTGGCCCATGAGAACAACTCTGAAGGACTGTTCTTGCTTCCGAGCTCCCCACATGTCAGCCAAAGCTATTTTGGGGCTTGCATTGACTTCCCTTCTGCCTCTTCCTGCCTCCCTCACCTCCTTCCACAGGTGTCGATCCCTAAGTCATGCCTTAATAAGCATCCTGCACACTCAGGCAATGGATGCCTCAGAGTTTATTTCCTGGGGAGCCCAACCTATGGCTGATATCACCCTTTCATTCATAGATGCGCCCCTCCACCTATGTGTCCTTCTACCTAGTTAATAAGCTTAACCTTCATAACCTTCACAACCTTAAACTTGCTATATGCACAGAGTTGAGTGTTGTAAAGGTTACAGACATGAATCAAACATGGGTTCTAATTTTAAAGAGCTCACAGCCTAATAGGAATGATTTGATCCATCCACCAATAGCTCTGACAAGGAAGTCAGTATGAGGAGTGATGTATTCAGGCTGAGGGGATCAGGGAAAGCTTCATGGAGGAGGTAGCACCTGAGATGGGCCACGAAGGATGGAGGGCAGGAAATGGAATTTGGTTATGTGAAACTGAAACAAAAGCTTTTTACATAATAAGAATAGTCTGTGCAAGGCATGTAGAGTGCAAAATGAGAATTAGCTCCCTGGAGGGAAGAGGCAGGTATGACAGCTGGGTGCAGCTGGACCTTGGGTGACCTCATGACATCCACTTCCTGTGCTCCCCATCATGCTTCTCCCCCACAGAGCCCTTCCTTTGCTTCCTCCCACCTGCCTCCCCTCTGTACCCACAGGAAGCGTGGGTTGATCACCAGCCAAAACTTTGTGGTCTGGCCACGGGGGAAGGGTTTAGAGGCCACACCGAGAGGAGGGCAGGACACTTTCCTGACTGCAGGGAAGAGGAGGTGATGACATGCTGGGTAGGCTTTTTTATCCAAAGCTGCTCGCTCCCCAGAAGGCTGCTTGCTCCATCTCACTTTTGGATTAATAAGAAACCAGATGGGCTCAGCTGGTTGGTGAGAGTCTTGTGCTAATGAGGCCAAGGTTGCAGCATGACCCCTGGAAAGGCCTGGAAACTTTACACACAGAAAGTCTGTTCACAGATCTCTGACCTGGGCACAGATGGTAACCTTGACCTTGATCAGCTACACAGCCCCATATCCCTGCCATCAACTGAACCTTGACCGTGAGCAAGGACTGAGCCCTGTATCTGGCTGCAGAATGAGCCCCAAATACCAATCAATCAATTAATCAGCCATTTTGACAGCTCTGTGCAGAAGAACTTCTAGACCTGCTGATCGCTGGTCCAGGATGTTGGGGTTGAAGGCATTGCCTCGGGGCTGCAGCTTGGCAGGCCCAGTGCCAGGCTCCAAGAAGTCCCAGGTGGCACACCTGGGTCCGGGGGAGGCATGCTGAGGGATGCTGACTTCTGTTCACTGTCAGAAAAGACTCTGTCTTTTGGTTCCCCAACAATGCAATGAGCTGCTTTTTCACATAGTGAGCTCCCCATCAGAGAAAGACTCTAGTAGTAGCTGTTGTTTAAACATCTATCAGGACTTTTAAAGAGGATGCTTACATACACTGAGTGGGGCCCTCCTTGGACACACTACTTGCTGACTGTGGGACTTGGAGCAGTTATTTGCCTTCTCAAAGCCTCGACTTCCACATCTGTATAATGGGGATAAAGTAAGCAGGTACTTCTTGGCCCTGTAATAGGTGCTCAGTGAGACTTGCATATGAGGCACCAAGCACCGTGCTCAGTGAGTGCTCAGCACATTGTAGGCATCTTTATTATTATTCTAAGATTATCGACAGAGGGAGTTCTGTGAAGTATAGGTCTCAGGCATTTGAGGATCTTGCCCCTTTAGGCAGATAGCCATGGTTAGAGGTTAGCCTGCGGCCTGGACAAGGGGCAGGGCCATGGACCCAACAGAGCCCATTCTCCACAACCCCAGCTCCTAGCCCATCACACTTGCAACAGCCCCGAGGCCCCTTGGCTTTATGTCCTGAGAAATGAATGGGGCCAGCGACTCTCCGACTCTCCATTCGTATGGGGAATGCCAGCAAACTCTCCCACCCTCCTACTCAGGCTCAAGCAGGATTAATGCCATTCTGCGGGCTCAGCGAGAATTTAGGCGCCTCTATTGGTTACCATGGCGACACTGCACAGGGAGGAGCAGGGCGGGCCTGACTTGGAGAGGGGAAGCCAGAGTTTCCAAGGCAGCACTGCTGTCTGGTTTGCTGCACGGTGAGCCAACTGTGGGGTGGGGGTAAGGTGAGGGGAAAGGGTGCTCAAGCATGACCCAGGTCAGCCCTAGAGGCCTGAGATCTTTGTCCTCAGAGCTGCTGGGGCTCACCCTGCTCTGGGGTCTACCAGCTGCCAGCTGTCTCACCAGCAGCTTGGCTGTGACCTTCCTTCCTCCTGGATCTCTGCTCTGTTCTTAGACCCCACCGTGACTTCCTCAGTTGCTGTCCTCCACAGCAACTCTGACTCAGGATGTACCCGGAGCTCTTCTGAACTGCCCTTGTGCCCCACATGCTGTCAGAGAAAGAATGTGAGAGGACAGAATGAGTTTACTGAAATTCAAATTCCATCAGGTTTCTCCTCTATTAAAAACCTTCAGTGGCTCTCTAGTGCTCTCAGGGTAATAGCCAACCCTTTATCCCTGCTTATAGAGTCTTCGCACCTGTTCCCTTCAACCCCCTCATCTCCTTTCTTGCCATTTCCCACCTTATCCCCTGGACTCCAGGAGTCCACACCAGGAGTCTCAGTGCCTCTGGAGGGGTGCACACTCTCTCACTCCTGGGCCCTGTCCTGTTCTAGTTCTCTCTTCCTGGATATCTTTGTCTGCTTATCTGGCTGCCTTCTATTCCTCTTTTCTTAGCCTAGATGGTGTGACCCCTGGGAAGCTCATGGAAGGGTTAGGAGTCCCTCTTTGATCCCCAAACACTATCTTCCCATCACTGCATGAATCATCCTAGGTAAGAATAGCCCCTTCCTTCGGGCTCTGCACCTGGTCTGTGCCCAGGAGGTATGTGGTCACAGTTTTGGAATCCATGAGTGAAGGAGGCTTCCACCTGTCCTGGGCCAGCTCTCCTAGGGGAGGTGGTGAACTGGGCAGTGGCTGGCACCCCAGAGGGTGGAAGGGAGGCTGGGAAGTGGCTGCTGTAAGAGTGTTAGCTCATCAGGCTTCAGAGGAAAACTCAAACAGGACCCTAGACATCTGGGTCCCCCTACACCAGTGAGAACTGGAAACCACTTAAACATCGGGCCTTTGGGAATTGGGTCAGCCAGCTGGGTCTGTCTTCTCCATGGAGAATTAGGCAATGATTGTGCAAAAGGGCCATTGGAAAAGGAAAATGGAACAGAGAAGATCATAACAATGACTATTCAGACACATGGCAAAATGTTGGGGGTAATGTGTTATATAGCAAAGTGCAAAATCTTGTGTGCCTCAGGATTACCGGGACTACCTCGTAGGTGACACCTGGGAGAGGAAATCAATAGTTCATGAACATTCCACCCATGTTGGAGGCTAGCAGAGACAAGGGTCTGCCTGGGGTAAGAAGCAAAAGCGAAAGAGGTAAAGGCAGCCTCCTAGTCCCTGGAGGAAAGGGATTTACCCCTTTCCAAGAGGCCAAGAAACACAGAGAGGTTGCTGTGAAGGGCAACCTAGTTTCCCCCTCCCTGGGCCTCACCTGCGATCTTTCTCCTTTTCCTCTAGACACTTGTGAGTCTCAAGCAGGGTTTTGTCCTCATCACAGGTCCCAGTGAGCTGTCTTCAGACTAGAATATGAAATATCTGTGTTATAAGAGAGGCCCAGATGGGCTCTGTGATGGTGGCATAATCACCAAGGGAAAGCAGCAGTCTTGGTGGCTCATTGATGGAGAGGTTTTCAGGGGCTTTGTAAAAGCAACTTCATAAAGCCCTACATGAAATCCTCTATTCAGATCTGTGTTCTGAGCCTCAAAGTTGGGTTGAAGGATGAATTCCAGGTCAGTCTTCCCACCTTGGTATGTGGGGATGGATGAAGATCTCAGTAGGCTGTGAATGGGTGCTGCTGGCATGTGGTTGGTTTCTGTTGATGCCTACATCGACAGATATTCACCCACCAACAAGACACACACTGCTATGGGGAATCATTCATAACATGGGGTTATAACATGAGCTATGGGTGGGAAGTCTTGGTGGGATGGGCGAGGTGGGGGGGGAGATGCTGAGAATTTCCACATGTCCTTTGAATTCCAGAGGACAGGGATGAAGAGAAAAAAGTATTGGATGAGACAATGGCCAAAAACTTTCCACATGTGATGAAAAGTACATATGCACACATCCAAGCAGTACGATGACTCCCAAACAGGACACACACACACACACACACACACACACACACACACACACACGCTTACTGATATAGCATAATCAAATTTGTAAAAACCAGTGCTAAAACGAAAATCTTAAAAGCAACCAGAGAATGAAAAACAGAGGAACATGATAAAATGATCACAGACTTCTTGCCAAAAACTATGTAAATCAGAAGATAATGGGAATTGTATTAACTAAGAATTGTACATCCATTGAAATATTCTTTTAAAATGGCGGCACAATAAGATCTTTTCCAGACACACCAAAGCTGTGAAAATTTGTCTCTGGAAAACCTTCACAGTAAGAAAGTTTACAGGAAGTTCTTCAGGTGGAACAAAAATGATACAGACGGCAAATGGAGCCCATAAACAGGAATGAGGAGTGTCAGAACAGGTAAACGTATCAGTAAATAGAAGGGTTTTTTTTTTTTTTTCATTTTAAAATTTCTTTAAGGTGTAATTTATATTGTAATGTTTATGATACAGATAGAAATAAAATGTTTCCAGCAATAGTATAAAGGACAGAGGGTGAAACGAAAATGTATTGTTTTAAGCTTTTGTAAACAAGTTGAAACAATATATTTTAAACCTTAGAACAATCAATAAGATAAAACAAAGAGGTATAGCTAATAAGCCAATAGAGATAAAATGCAATAAAAAAAATTCTCACCTAATCTGAAAGGTGGCAGAAAAAGAGGAAGAAATTATAAAGAACAGTTATATAAACATTTCACTTAGCATTTCAGCGATCATCAGACTGGATAAAAAAGCAAGACCAAACAATACGCTGTTTACAAAAAACTTACTTTAAATATAAAAACGCAGAATAAAAGTAAAAGAATGGAAGAAGATACACCACACAAAAACTAATTATAAGAATGTTGGAATGGCTATATTAATATCAGGCAAAGTAGATAGTCAATCAAAGTCGAATGAAGAATATTGCCAGGGAAAAAAGAGGGAGATTTTATAATGATAATGATTTGGTTCTCAACTCTGCTACTCTCTACCTAGATGATGTGGACTGGACTCTGCCTCTTAGCCTCTCTGAACCTCAGTTTTCTCTTCTGTGAAATGGGTTGCCTACCTTGCAGGGTCAACATTGGTGTAAAGCTCCAAGAACGGTGCCTGGCTTTGTGTGATCTCCATGGTTCTTACTGTTAGGAGTGATTCCCCAGATGCTGCATATCCCTTCCCCAGGGCATAGTCCCTGTCTCTTTACCAGGCCTCCCACCCTGGGCTGCTTGACAGTTATAAACACCAGCAATTGCCCTCTGGCATATAACAGAGGGCTGTATCATTGACTTTTATAAGGAAGCTCTTCCGCAGCTACTGGGACCCCAGGCTGGTGAGTTATGAGCCAGCCAATTCCTGGCAGTATAGGTTAGGCTTGTGAGTAGCTGATCACAGGAAAAGTTTTGGGTCATTTGCTTTTTCCGAGGTCCTTGCAAGGGACGTGGAGTCTCTTGGGTCCTCAAGACTGACTGTTATCTCTGGACTTGGATTTTTTTTTTTTTTTATTTGAGTAAGGATTTCTCATCTGCAATAGGCCAGATTTGCTGTAAGAAACAAAACTCCAAGTAACTATATTTCAAAGGCAACTTCAAGGGACTTTTCTATAGGGACACTATTTGCCAATGATAATTTTAAAAATAGGGAACGAAGGATGTTTCTGGTGTAATGGCAAGATTTCTGGGCTTCAGGGTGTGTGGACCGGGATTTAAATTCCAGGTCTGTGACTGTGTTCATTTGTTCTACAAGTGTTTCCTAAGGATCCCAGGTCCTGTAGGGACTGGAGATATGGAGATATGGAGATATGGCAACAACAGATACCCCCCTGCCTTCATGGAGTTTCTATTCTAGTGAGGGAGACAGTAAACAAATAAACAATAAACCAAACAAATAATTGCACACAGTGACAAGTGTTACGAAGGAAATAAAGTAAAATAATGGAATGGAAGGTATGTGGGTGGCCAGGCGAGTGGGACCCCTTGGGGGTTGTGCATGATATGTGAATGAAGGAGAATCCAGCCAGGCCAAAACATGAAAGAGAGCAGAGGGGACAGCAAATGCAAAGGCCCTGGGGTGTGTTTTGAGAACAAAAAGGGGGCCAATGAGGTTGGAGAGGTGTGAGGGGGTGTCTGGGTCGAGTAGATCCTTTCCTCCCCAGGTTGTAATGGGGTAGGGAGTGGAAATCCTTGGAGGATTTGAAGCCACTTACCAGCTGGGTGTCTCTGTGTCATATCTAATCTGCCTGAGCCTTAGTTTCTTCATCTGTAAAGTGGGGTGGCACCAAGGCCATTTCATGGTGTTGTTGGAAGGTCAGGCAACATGGCGCACACAAAGAACTGAAAAATGATACACGAGATCTTGCAGGTTCTTGACAAACGTTAGTCTTCTTCCTTCTCTGGACCTCAGTTTCCTGGAAATTGAAAGGATGAGACTTGGTGGTTTCTGTGACTCCAACTAACTGGAACATTTTCAATGCTTATAAAAGGAAGGGGAGTTCTTAAGCTAAAACGTTAGGAACATTATTTCAAAATGAAGATAAAGTATCTCAGAAATTGTGTTGTAAATCATTGCTAAAATAGGATTCCATTTATAAAAATTCAATTGAGTGCAATTTTCTCAGGAACACACACTTACTGTTCAGAGTAAGGTCAACCTGTGAGTAACGCTCTCCCTTCCAGACTCCCCCCTGCATCTTGGCACAGGGGCTGGGGCAGCTTTGGGGATCATTTACAGGTGACTGTCTGAGGCCCTTCCATTCAAGAGCTCATTATCCTTATGCTCTGATGGGATGACCCTTAGGTTCTGGGTCAGGCAGAGGGGAAGAAAAATCTGAAGGGAGGAAAAGGTCCTCTGGGAGGCCTTGGAAGTCCAGGGGGTTCACGTGAATCCCCAGATTAAGTGCCAGGGATTCCTATAGTATAAAGAACTCCACCTGCTACCAGAGTGGACTCCTCGATCTGGGAAAGTTGTATCCATATCCATTCCCACAGATCTCAGATGTAGCTCCTATATCTTTTCTGGCAATTTCTCCAGCAGTCTCTACCATTATCCATGGTTGATGGGTGAGTAAACCTCTTTGCCATCCCTGAGCTTGTCTTACTTCCTCGGACTGGGCAAACTGAAGCCCAGAGAGATGAAGTGATTTGCCCAAAGGCACACAGCTAAGTGGCAGAGCCTAGCCTCTAGGCTTTCCTCTGCTTCCTACTCACCCCAGGATGCGAGAGGCCGTGGGAGAGGGTCTCCTTCCGGGACAGAAATGTGTCATCCCCACATTGCAGATGTGGCCATGGAGACACAGGGACAGTGGTCTGGTAGAGCTACCAGGAGCTTCCAGGACTGCAGTCCTGGCTCGGGCGCCTCTCCGTCTAGCTTCAAGGGTGTCTCCGTCAGACAATCAGGGAATCCTCTCCCATGGCCACAACGATTTGTTTGTGATGGCCATTCAGGTCAGTCAAAGGCAAAGAGAGGCCATTCTGGGGTAGGTTCTGGCTGTTACCTTGTTTGGCTACTAATTGTGTGATCTTGAGCACATTGTCTCAATCTGAGCCTCCCGTGTCTCAGTTTGAAAAATGTCTGCTTGGGAGACAGGATGGGAACAAGATTACAATTTTCGTTCCAGAGGTCAACGAATACCCAGGATGGGTCTTGGAACATGGGGTTACCCCTACTTCTTCTCCTCTCCTGTAATTTACCCAGACCTACTCTCCCCTTCTCTGGGTTTCTGTAGAAGGTTTGGTTTGCAGAAACCAAAGGTTTTGCATCTGAAAAAGTGTGGTAGCTCCATGGACAGGGACCTTCACGGACTCCTTCCTGCTTGCTCTGCCTACCTCTGACCCTCCAAAACCCAGGGGCCTACACAGGAGCTGAGAGCCTGGGCGCACTTCGACCCCCATTTTCAAAAAAGATCAACGAACATTTACTATTTACTGAAATGTTATTGAGTACCTTGCACTGTGCCAGACCAGTGGAGTCTGTCTGTCTGAAATCGTACATTTTTTTGTTCCATAAAATACCTTGAGAGGCACCAGAGAGATCCCGCGGGAAGGAAACTCCAGCTCTCTCGAAGGACCAACGCAGAGAAAGCCACACATCCTTGCAGAACTTGAAAGATCTGAAGGATATTAGTCTTTTTCATGTTAGTATGAAAGAGTTCCTTAGATTTTCCTTGGGGTGAGATTAAGTCTCAGGCAGCAGGCTATCCCATACCCCAGAATGGTGATCCTTCATCTGTTCTCCTGTGCCATCCTTCTCTATTCCTGCTTCTTTCCAAGTGCCTTAGAATTTTAAATGTGAAACTGAGTTGCTGAGTCTTAAATCCCCAGTTGCTGGGACAAAGTAAGCATCAGTAAAACCTCCGTGAATGAGCTCTCTTCCCCCTCACAGTGTGCTGTACCATGTTTTTCCACTTCATATCTAGAATTACAATTTGGAACCATACATTCGTGTACTCAAGTGTTCATTTATTTCTGTCACTGCCACCAGCCTCTATGATCTATGAGAGTAGGGGCTGTCTTAGCTTGGGTTTCCCCCCAAAGCTGAGCTGAGACAAGGACTTTTGTGCAAATATTTTATTTGGGAGGTGAGACCAGAATGACTGTAGGGAGGAAAGTCAGCGAAGGATCTGCTAGTTAGGGGGTTACTACTGTGGGCATCTAGAAATCAGTCTCCTTGGGGAGCTTCTGAGAGTTTGCGGAATTCACCAACAAATTTTCCCCCTCAAGGGCAAGGCAGCTGGGATGTTTGTTCATCATTTCTCATGCCTTGCTGTTGAGGGTTACTTCTGGGGTGTTAATGCTGGCCCCTGGTCGGGCGGGGGGATGTGCTCCCACAACTGGAAAATGCACGCAGGCAAGGGGAGGTGGGAATAAATAGGTAGAAATGAGTGGGAACGGAGGGCATGGGTGGGGATCCTTACTCTGTATGCTCAGCCTGCAGCCCAGTGGCACAGATGTGCATGGTCAGTGGTCCTGGAAGGCTTGTGGGCTGATGCAGTGAGCAGGAGACTGTCTTCAGATAATACTCTTTCACAGAGCACAGAACGCTGGGGCTGAGTAAGACCCTCAAACACCCTTACCTTCAGCATTTCCCAAACTGTACAATGCCCCCTTGGAAAAAAAGGGCTCCATGGACACTAAGCCTACTGTATATTATTGCCACCTTTGGAGAAATATAATCCATGTTAACATAGCTAATGCTCTGAGAAATCCTGCAGGAAAGAAATCTTTTTAACTCGATGGTCCCCATTACTTTGGTTGCTAAAACTTCTTTTATTATTATTATTTCTTTTTTACTGAAACTCCCTCCTCTCCCCCCACTTAACCCATTTTGGGAGCTATGGCTGGTCCAAGGCCCTCACTACTCAGATGAAAGGCTGAGGTGTGGACAGGGGAGGGAACTTTCTCTGCTGACTCCCACCTAAACCACTGCCATGTGGTATGGGACATTCTTCACCTTGCTCCATCTGCTTCTTGACCTCCTAAGCTTCAGTTTCTGGAACATCGGAGGCACCCAGAGTTCCAGGGTGGGTCCTAGCAGACCATTACTCATCTTCCAGCCCACCACAATTGGAGTCCTGGATTTTTCCAGGTGGTCTGGGGGAGAGCTTCCTTCATGGTAGGGTAGGGCTAGATTCAGGCCTGAAGGAGGGGCTGGGAGAGCCAGAGAGGGCAGGAGACTTGAAGCAGGCCAGAAATTTCCAGTATGTTTACCCAGCGCTTAGGCTGAGTCTCAATTTATTTACATTGAACATTTTGGTAACCATCTGCTCTTAAACTAAACGGAAAATTATCCTTCTCCTACTGTGATGGCAGCTCCCTCGGATGTTTTTAATAAAAAAAATCTATCATTTTAATGCAGACAGCTCAGCTAATAAAAATGATCTGTGTCATTAGTAATTATCCCACAAATACAATGCAAACTAGCAGAGAAGACTGCAGGGGCCCCCACTGCCTGGAGCCCTTCCTCCCCCGGTCTTGGGCAGGGAGGGGTGGCTCAGCACCTGTGGGAGGACAGAGGAGTAAGAGGGGGGAGGACCCCTGGAATTCATTAAGACGGGGGCTGGGCAGGCCCACAGAGGATCTGAGCACAGCTCTGGTCTGGTTCTGCAGTGTGTTAGAACAAGAAGGGGCAACAGAGGTAATATGTCCCACTGGTGGCCTAAGGATATGAATGATAATTCCTGGCTTTCCCCCCAGTTTCTGACAAGGAACACTGCAAACCAGAAACCACCAACGGTATCAACCAGTCCCTTTGCAGAAAAGGCAGCTGGAGTATCTCAACCAGGGCCTGTAGACCCAAATGCCTTTGGGGACCCCACATGTAATATAAATGTGTGGAGATTCAGAGGTGTAGAAAAAAACCAGAATCATGGGCCCTTGGTAAGCCAGAAGATGCATTTCTCACCTAAAAACATTTGAATGATAATAATAAAAAAAAAAACATTAAACACAGATTGGGAAAATTAAATATGTTGCTGGTTGAATCTGGCTGTGGGCCATCGGTTTGGGAGCTCCATCTCCAGAGCCGGGAGGGTCTGCACCTCTATGGAGCTGACACCAGGCTGGAACTTGGGGACAGACGCTGAACGTCTGTTTCTCTGGGAAACAGAGCCTGAGGTTTCCCAAATCCTGAGCCTTTCCAGGCAATTGGGATCCTAGAGTCGGGTAGATGGGAGAAGTGAGGTAGGAGGGAAAGGGATGTTCTTTAAGTTTCACGTTCAAGCTGGGGAGTCTTCCCAACCCCATATAGCTGGATGGGTTAGTTCAATGTCTTTCACACAATCCCAAGTGGCTTGAAAAAAAAAAAAAAAAAGTAATGTTTTGGCTTATGTAACAAAAACTGGGACGTAGTTCTAGGTGCAGGCACAGCTGCACTGAGGGGCTCAAATGATGCCTTCAGAAATCTTTTTTTACCCATTTCCCAGCTGAGCTTTCTCCTAGAAGGGTGTCTTCTCCAGAGGCCACTGTCTCCTGGAACAAGATGGCTGCCAGCAGCAATGGGTGCAACACCCACCCCTCTCAGCAACCTTATCCGTAGGAGGAAGACAACCCTCCCCTCGAAAAAAGCCCAAAATACCAATTGATGTCCCGAAGTTGAATTCCTTTGGCTCTGATTGGCCCAATCGGAACACACTCTTAGCCCTGAACCAATCACTGTGTGGCCAGGTGATACCACACTCTGATTGGCCAAGGTCTTGCTCACAGGCCCACTCCCAGGGGGTGGAGTCAATTCCTGCAGAAGTAGAGGGTCTGAAACCTGCAGAGGAGCGGTTCAGAGGGAGGGACGAGTGGTTGCTGGACAGTCACACCCCACAAAGGAAAATCAAGAAAGGAAAAAGCTAGAGACGTATTGGGTGCCTCCTGTACGCTAAGGTGGTCTGCACACGATGCACACACGATCTTATTCCATAATCCCAGAAGGTAGGTATTCTATTACGAGGTTACAGAGGAGGAAACGGTGGGGCTCTGAGAGCTCATCACTCACCTGGGATTGCCCAGCTGCTGGATAAAAGGCTGTGCTTTGTAGCTGGCATTGAACAAAAGGGTCTCTGGCCCCAGTGTGCATCGCCAGCTCTTGCACTGTACTGTGTCCCTCTATGCTCCCTCAGACCCTGTAGGTTGTCTGCTCTGGCCCTTATCCCATTCCTTACTGGGGTTTGTGCTTTTTTTTTTTTTTTTTTTTAATTGACTAGTAGGATAAAAAAAATACATGGCCATAGTCATCTGGAGGGTATTTGTAATGAGAAGTTCACGTGACTGAACGTCTGCCTTCCCCATAAGACTGAGAGTTCCTGGCAGGGCAAGGCATTTGTCTTATTTACCATTGGGTCCCTAGGTTCTATCCGAGCTTTGAATAGGGCTCCGGTGTGGTCAGGAGATCTGAATTCCAGGCTTGAATCTGCCCAGCTTTCTTGGCCTCTTTACTGTCCCAAAGGCGCACTGGAGTGTTTCCCCCATGCATAGTTTTGGAACTGTGGGTGGGTGGCAGGGGAGCTCACTGAGGGCTTTTTGGATTTGAACATTCTCTAGGCCATGCTAAGTCAACTCCTGGTTGGCTATTCATGCTGGTCTGTCTGTGAATTCCAGAGCCCAATGTCTTCCATGTTGGAAACTGCTCTAGACGAGTGTTGGCGCAGGAGAGAGTCCAAGAGGGATGCTCATCTCACCTGAGAAGTCCAGGCGTAGAAGAGAGGGTGCACAAGTTCCTTCTCACACACCCCGCCATGTCCCTTTCCAAACTGACTTTGGCCTGGCATGCATGGATCTAGGGAAGGGAGCCTGAGCCCAAAGGCAGGCTTAGTTCTTTCTCTCTTCTCGGTCATCACACTGATCACTTTCGATCTAGCTGTGACAGCCATGCCGACCTCCCACTTCCAGGCAGCTCTGGAGGGACAGACAGGGGCAGGAGGGGAGGGAGGTTGCTCCAGCCCCATGGCCCCCTCCCAGCTTCCCAATCACATCAAAAATTTCTCTTGGCATTGTTTCCAGCCCCATTAATATTCATAAGCGACTTTTCTATTGTGTTTGCAATTTTCCAGCAGACCGACAGGCCTGCATTCCCCCGTGTTAATAGGATGCAAAGCTCACCAACTCAGATCTTATTAGCAAATCTCCATTAGATACCATGGCCCTTCTGGGCTGCATGATAGGCGAGCTTTCCACCATGGGTGACAGCTGGAGCAGGTCTTAATCCAATATGACTTTGCAATCCCCACTGCAGAGACAAACCCGAGCAGGAGCCTGAGCCAGGAGTGGATCAGGCTGAGCTGGGCATCCTATTAAGGGGTGGAAATGGAGTAACTGGGGTAGCCAGAACAGAGAGGCTGGTATGGGCGGGCTGCCTCTTCTCCCAGAAAGACCTACTTTATTAATCCCTTCTTTCAAACACTTGGACTTTATTTTATTCAATAGTATGATCACGGAGCACTTTCCTTGTGCCTGGTCCTGGGTGTGCCCATAACCTGCTTTCCTTCACCAGAGGATCTCTAGGTAGCTGGGTTATAGCTGTGTTCACACACAATTGCCCCATAGCAGGTGCTAAGAAAGGGATGCTCAGGGTGCTTTGGCCTCCATAGTGGGGGGGGGGGGCAGCCAAATACCCAGGGCTTAACAACATCGGGGAACAGGTGAGCAGCGTCTAGGAAATGTGCATGGGAAACATAGAGGCCGAGAGTCATTTCCAACTCCTCCCTGCACTTGAAGGCACTTAACTGGCTGCATGACCGTGACCAAGTCTCTTTAATTCTTTGTGCCTAGGGATAACAGTAGCATCTTCCTCCTAGAGGTGATAGCTAGATTAAAGGGTGCTTGACCCAGAGGAAGCAATATGTAAGTATAGCTGTTCCTATTATTATTTGGGGGAGCTTCAGGGTTGCTCCGAGTTTTCGCTTACTTCCCCTGAGCCTCAGTTTCTGTACTGTGGGGATGCGTAGGAGAGTGCCCGGCTCTGTCCCAGCACACAGAGGCCCACGTTAGCTCTGCAGCTTGTTGTTGTAAAGTCGGGGCATTCAGCAGACACTCAGGGAGTGCAGCTGTGTGGCCCCAGTCCTAACCTCATCAGCCACAGGAGTGACCTGAGTGTGGATGAGAAAAACCCAGGTCCTGGATGAAGGGTGGTCGGAATCTGTGAAATCACACAGTTGAAATAGGTGGTGTGGAGGGAGTCAGTCCTATGTGGCCTGAAATGGATTCAGGCCCCAGGGGACCCTTTGGCCCTAAAGGCTCTAGAAATTGCCCTTAGAGCCTGGTCCCTGGAGGAGCTTTGCTCTCCTAGGGGTTAAGCCTCTTGGGCTGGCCAAAGAGTTGGTAGAGTGACTCCTCTTTCTTTCCCCCTCCCTCTCACCCCCACCAATAAGGTAGCTATGACTCCTAACTCCCCGACCCACTTTGGCAGCATGCCTGGACTCCCCTCCTTACGGAAGGGGAATTTCTGGCTGATGGATGGCCCAGCTCATGGACTTGCCTCTGCAGTCCAAACTGGAGCTGTTCTCTGCTCATCCTGAAGCCCCATGTCTGCCCCAGCCCCCTCCCGCCACCCCCCACCCCCCGCAGGCTGCAGCTGTTGTGGATGTTGCCAGTCATCCCCCAATGCCCGGGGATAAGGAACGGGGTTAATAATGCACCTGTGGGAAGTGGGAAGTTCTCTAACTCCCTTAGCTGGTTTCAAGGCTGAGGATTTTTCTGACCCCCAAACCCATCTGTGTTCTCAAAGGCAGCTGAAGCCTGGAGGCTTTGCAGTCAAGGGGCCCAGGAAGAGCAGCTCTGGATTTCCCTCCGGAGCTGAGGTTTGCCAGGGAGAGGGCACAGCTGTGGAGGTGGGGGTGGCAGAAGCTGGGCAGGCAGGGTGACTCGGTTTGGGGGGACATGGGATTTTTGAGTCACACACACCTGCGTTGGAACTCTGAGGCAGCTGCTGGATAGCTGTGTGACCTTGAGCGTGCCCCATAACCTCTCCGAGCCACCCACAGGGTGATGATGGGGACTAAGTGAACTGGTGCATGGAAAATGCTCAGTAATGAGGCTGTCATATCATAGGCCCTCAATAAAGGAGAACTGTAATTATTGTTTCTGTTATTTTGGGACTAGCCTCGTGGGGTCCTCAGCTGCTGGACAGCTGAGCTGTTCCAACTTTGGGAGAGGAAGTGGGGCATGGCTCTGCCCTTTGACCGAAGGCTGGACAGCCTCAAAGGATGTTAGGGGAGAGACTTTGAAGCAGTGTTGAGCCAGCTGAGAAGGAGAAACACAGCCTGCTCGGGGAGCTGCCTCAGACTGGCGGCTCCCAGAAGGCTCTGGTGCGGGTCTCCAGGGACTCTTGCCAGGGCTCACGGATCATGCCGTCCGACCACGCAGAACTGAAGCCTCCACAAGGTCACGGCTGCCAGGAAGCTTGGGCGGTGTGTAGGCCCACCTCATCACTTTTTAAAAAAAACATTTTATTAATATTTTTATTGCTGCTGTAACAAATTACTGCAAGCTTGGAGTTTTATACCAATACAGATTTATTTTGTCCTGACTTTGGAGGCCAGAGGTCCAAAATTAGTATCACTGGCAGACATCACGGGTGTCAGCAGGGCTGTGCTCCTCCTGGAGGCTCCAGGGGAAGAATCTGGTCCTTGGCCTCTTCCAGCTTCTGGAAGGGCTGCTAGCCTTCCTGGGCTTGTGGTGACATCTCTCTAATCCCTGCATCTGTGGCCCCTGGCCTCCTCCTCTTCTGTCTGTCACATCTCCCTCCGTCTCCCTGTCATAAGGATACATGTGATTGCATTGACAGCGCATCTGGATAGTCTAGGACCAGCTCCCCGTGTCAAGATTCTTCATTGTATTCACAAAGTCCCCTTTTCCGTTCCTTTCCCTCCCTTCTCTCCTTCCTTCCTTCCTCCCTCCATCTCTCTCTCTTTCTTTGCCGGATAGGATAATATTCGCAGGCTCCAGGGACTATGACATGGATATCTTTGGGAAGACCATTATTTAGCCTTCCATATCATTAAAAACACTTTTTGTTTTTGTTTTTTTTGTGAGATCGTTTTAGTCTTCCAGAACAGTAGTAAAAGTAGTACAAAGAGTTCCCATATGCCCTTCACCCAGGTCCGCCTTCTGAGTATCTCACACAGTCATAGAACACTTATCACAATGAAGAGGCTTGTTATAAAATTATTTGCTAAATTTCTGAACTTCTTTGGATTTGACGAATTTTTCCATGAACACACTTTTCTCGGTTCACACTGCATTTGGTTGTCCTGCCTCCTTAGTCTCCGATCGGGGCATTTACTGTCTTTCACTGTCCCCTATGACCTTGACAATGGTCAGCTACTTTGTGAGTATTCCTCTGTGTGTGTTTGTCTCCTGTTTTCTTGTGATTATACGGAGGTTATGCCTTGCTGGGAGGGATGCTTCAGAAAGATATTTCTCCCCAGGGGTCACGTCGGTGGGGGGGGGGGGTGGGGGGGGGGACATGACATTGGTTTGTGGGGTGATTGATAACCAGGCAGGTAGTGCTAACCAGGTATGCTCACCACTTGGTTAAGGTGTCTGCTAAGGTTCTCCACTCTAAACGTACTATATTTCTCTTTATAATTACTCATTGTTTGAGAACAGGTACTTTGAGACTGTGCCCATACCCTGTTTCTGCTTAAACTTTCTCCTGCTAATTTTAGCATCTATGGATCGATTTTGTCTGTGGCAATTATTACTGTTTCCCTCATTCCTCCTTCACACATTACTCAGAATTCTTCTGTGAGGCAGAGTTCTATCTTTCCCTCTATTTATTTGTATCTGTACGGACTTGCAGGTAGGTGCTTCACTCTTTGGGTTATTTGGGTAATGTGATGCTATTGTGATTTATCATTTTGCCCCATTTGTTGCAGCTTGGGTCTTTGGGATCTCTTCCAGGTGCACTCCTATGCCTTTTTGATAAGACCCCATCCCGTTTTCTTATTTTCTTTCCTTCCTTCTGAGGGTGGGTCCCCCCTGGTAGGTCCCCCCCCCAACTCTGAGGATATAACATGTGGCCTCACATGGGCTTAGAAATTGGTCCCAACCTTTCTGAAGACGGACTGAGGGTTTCTGGTAGAAAGGGCTACATTTTTGTTTTAGAGTTTCCAGTGCTTAGGACTGGCCTAAGACAGGAGACATATTCAAACATGTAAATTTTCTTCATTCCCTTTCCCCTTTAGTTCCCTTCCCCCAGTCCTGGGCACAAAAGTACTGGCCTTCTCTCCCAGATCTATGTCCTGGGAGGCAGGGGAATGTCTCGTTAGGAATGTGGGCTTTGCAATCACATCTGTGTTCAAGTTCTGTTCCCACTGCGTCTTTGCTCTGTGACGTTGGGCAGCCGACCTATTCTGTCTGTGCCCCTATAAAATGGGAATGATGAACTCAACCTCAGAGGGCTCATGTGAGGATTTCAGAGATAATAGATGCTGGAGAGCCCTGGCTGGGAATGCTGAACCTCCATGATTGGTTGGAGAAGAAAAACCAGAAAAGTCAGGGGTGGCAATTGGGGGCAGATAGGAATGAAGCTGGCCAGCCCTATTTCCAGGGGTGCCCCAACAGTATGTTTACATTTTAAATAGAGGACATTTTTCTAAGTCCATAACAATAGGTGATTTAAAATATATAAATTTGTGAGCCCTTGCCTATAAACATTTTTACAGATAAGAATAAAAAGATAAAAAAAAAATAAAAAGATCCTTCATCAGGCCATATGTCTTCTTTTTCTGTTTGCAAGTCGGGTTCCCATGTTTTTCATGTCATGCGCAGCATTGCTCTTGTTCCTGGGATTCAGAGACCCCCATTGGCCTTGCTGAGCACCCCTCCCCCTTCCCTGCCCAGGGAAGGCAAGCAGAGGGCAGACCAGAATAGCTTCCTTCCCGATTGGAAGAAAAAGCCTGATGTATTAACGACCACACTTAATGTGCCTCAATTTTAATCCCTGCTTTAAATTTGGCACAATTGTTTTTACAATAAAGCCTGATTTTTTTCCACAATAGGGTGCTGAGGGTATGTGCTTTCCATTCAAAGACAAAGAAAGCCCACTTTACTTTCTAGAAAAGAAAAAAAAGAGAGAGAAAGAAGAATCAGCTTTTCTTGTACCAGAAATTCACAGATTCAAGCCAGATGCCAGGCTGTTCAATAACTTCCTCCTCTCCCTGCCCCCATGGCCCCTTCAGCCTCACAAGACTCAAACAGGCATTCCCAAGCAACCACTGTATCCCAGGCAGGAGGTAAGGGATGAGCAAGTCCCATGGCTATCGTCCAGGAGGGGAAAGGAACCTGCTCCATGAGCTGCAGGCTGAACGTGAGTAAACTAGACCCAGACCCTGTAAACCAGATCCTTGGAATCAGCATTTCCCAAAGTGTGGGTTCCTTGGAAGGCTTCGTAAGCCCACAGACTTGGCATCGAGTCTCCCTGGATTGTGAATGAGAAGATGACTGTCTTTTGAAATCATTTCCAAGGTTGATCCTGGCAGGAGAAGGTCTGGTCAGGGCTGGTGTTCACGACACCCTAGCCTTTATCCATCTCCCGTTTTAATAAAGAGAGCAGAGCTCTGGTTCGCAGACTTCCCAGCCCATGGCAGCTTTAAGACCATTGCCTTGCTGTCACTGTATTTGTGACTCTACCGTTATATTCGTGGACAGCAATTCTGAATTTCCCATGCAGGAGGGAGAAAAGTCTCTTTTTAGATCTGCATTAAAAAAAAGCTAGTCAGTGTAAAGAGACGTATTAAGTAAATAATGACGTGGGCGGTATGCAGACACAGCACAGTTCTGAGGGTGGTGGTGCTCCCAGGCCTGAAGAGTGGGATGAAATGATGCAGGTTAACATCCTCTTGGTGTCTGTTTCCTTAGGGGCCATTCCTGACCTCAAGTCCAGAAGTCCTAGCTCCTAGGTACCGGGAGGCGTAGGAGGGGCATTTGCTCATCATTGGCCCAAAGTGCTATGAGCATGAGCATCCTCTGAGGTCAGCGTGGCAATGTCAACAGGGACCAGACAGCATCCTCAAAGAGAAGGTGCAATATGGGGCAGAGCAACATCTCAGGTGGGGCTCCCTTCCATGGGGACAATTTCTCCCAGCCTGTCCTTGGGAGTCCTGGGTTTGTCTTTCTTAATGAAAATGGTCTTCCTGATCCTTCTGTGGCCCTAAATTAGTGTGTGTGGTTTAGGGGTCAAGGGATTCTCATGCGATTTGGGGAGAAAGTGGAGAAACTTCTTAATCTCACCAAGGGTGGAATGAAACAGGGGGTAGATCAAAGCACATAGGATGTATCCAGAAGGAAATGTGATGAATTCTGATGTATAAGCAGGGAAGGCTACCTGGAGGAGGTGGCATTTTAATAGCACCTTGAAAGGTGTAATATGCACAGTGTGTGGCTTAGGGCATTCTTTCAGGATGTCCAGAGACCTCTCCCAGGGAAAAACCTAGGATTTGGATTTGATTACTGGTTCTCCCTTAGGCTAGCTACATGACCTTGGATAAGTCACTCCAGCCTTGTTTCCTTGTCTGTAAAATGGGTAGTAAAGTGGGATGGGTGGTCTGTCTTGCTGCCTTCTGCAGACTTGAGGGGCAGAATCTCCCCATGGTCTAATTGGTGAGATTCCTTCCATTTTTCCTACGGCACTTGAGAAGCTTTTCAGGAGAACAGTTCCAAGTTGCAATGTAAGGGGCATGGGGCTTAGGGCCCTGTCTTGGGTGGGTTCCCCAGAACAAGAGTTGGAGATTGTTATGTGTGTGTTTTACTGAAGGAGGGCTCTGAAGAGATACTTGTAAGGAAGGGAGAGAAGCAGGATAAAAACAGAAGAAGCCAAGCAGAGATGTGGTTTCGGGAGAAGTTGCAGCCTGACCCCCCTGGGAGCTCTGGAGTGGGAATTGTGTCACAGTCTGTCCCATTTAGTGGCAAAAGGGCTTCCCTGATATACCCCCACATCAGTCGGTCATTGGCTATGGGCTGCCCCTGGGGTGGAAGGAGATAGCTCGAAAAGCCCAGGACAATCTTTCAGAGAAGTCTGTAGGTATGAGCATCCAACACCTGGGGTGGGATGGGGGGTACCAACAGCATCTACTGCAGCTGCCTCTGCTTTTGGGAAATAGCAATTTTGTCCCACTGTTGTGGATTCCAATCAGGGTTGGCCTGGTGAAGCAATAGACCCTAGGTAGGGCTCAGGGCCTTTCCTCATGGGAGAACCAATGGGTGACATCCTGCCACACAGTGGGCTGTAAGCAGAGAGTGGAAGATGGGCATTGGTACAACCAGGCAAGCACGTGGCTGGCAGGATCCTGTGGGCCCAAGTTTTCAGTAGCCCATAAACCAGACAAATGAATATTTGATAGAAGTATAATTCCAGGGAATGAGGGCCCCTGTTGGCCCAATGGTGAAATACAGTGGCTGTCTGACCCCTTGCAGGAATAAATCTGCCCAGTGGGGCTTTCCAGCCTGAGACACGGAAGCCCCTTGGACGCGGCTTTTTCTGAAAGAGCTTAAACACTCAGCATGAGGATATTTACTGCCTGGTGGGACAATGGGATTTCAAGGTCATCCTGGCCAGGGCTCCTCACCCTGCCCTAGGCCTGCCTCTGTGCTGTCCTGATATCCTGAGGCTGCTGCCACTGTGGGGCTGGAGTGAGCCAAGCCAGCACTGAGAAGGAGGGGGAGGAAGCACTCGCCCCTGCCTCCTGGGCTTTGTTGAAGGAGAGGGGTCTCCAGCATGGGGAAGGATTGGGCAGACCTGGGTGAGAATTTTGACACTGGAACCATGTAACTGTGTGACCTTGGCTAGGTTACTTACCTTCTTTGGATTCAGCTTCTTCAACCACAAAATGGGGCTAAGAATAATGCTCATGAGGCTGTGGGATGTTTAAGTGTGCCAGTGCACTGAAAGTGCTTTGCAGGGTCTCTGGCACAGAGTTGGTGCTCAGTGAAGCTCAGCTGTCTTGACGGCATAACTACTATCTGACCCTAGGCCTGCCACTGGCTAGCTGTGTGTCCTTGAACAAACCACGTGAACTCTCTGAGCCTCACTTTTCTCATCTGTGAAGTAGGTCTAAGTATACCCACCTCATAGATGTAAGGATTATAGAGATTGAACACAAAGCTCTTGGGCTATGTAAAGGCTCTGTAAATAATGGTGTTGATAGTGATGATGGAGCCAAAGGCAGGTTTTAACAATATGGGGGTTAAGCCCCTCCCTGTGTAAGGCTTGGGTTAACCTCCCACCTGCTTCCTTGACCACCTTGATGCCCAGCATCTCTGGGCAACAGGAGAGGGGGCTGCAGGAAGTTATCCTACCTTCTGTCTACCAGCCCTCCAAATGAAGATCTTTGCTGAGACATGAGACTGGGCCCCAGGTTCTGGTTTGCTGCTGCTGGGATGGCAGAGGGGCATGAATGGGGTGAGGTGTTTTAATTCATCCCAACCACCTGCCCCACCTATTGGCTCCTGCTGTAGTACTTGCCCAGAATACTTGCTCTCCAGTCTTCTTCTGGCTCACGCCTAATTATCTCTGATGTCATACTCTGTTCCCCATGTCTCCCTCTTGTGTACTCCCTTAGGAACAGGGGTATTCTCGAGGATCACCTATCACAGTGCATTAATGAGCACTTATGTGCCCAGCAGCAGGCTAAGCGAGACACATGCTAAATAGCCCTTCCAGTCCATGATGGCCCCTGGAAGATGGCCACATGGAAGATTCTCAGTAATTATCTACTGATGAAGGAATGGCTAGACCTGGTATTGGAGCGTTTGGTCAGCAGTGGGGACTGATATCACCCTGACTCATCAGCTCCTTCAGGCTAGGAAATTGTGGATGAATAAGGGAGAGTGCCTGTGTCCTTTACTTCCTAGGGGCACTGAGACCTGAGTCCCCTCTAAAGGGCGTAGCTATTTGATGCTCTTCTGTCATAAGCCATCCCCAGGGCCACGTAGTTCTCTGTGCTTTACCAAGTGCTTTCCCGTCTCACTTGAGTGTCCCATGGGAAGAACAGTGATATCATTATAGCTTTATAGGTGAGGCTCAGAGATATTAAGGATCTGTTCTAGGGCAACACAGCTTCTCGTGGCAGAACTGGGAGCCAGGACGCCTGACTCCTTGTTGATGGTTCTTTTTCCTCCATTCCACTTTGCCACCTCTGGGGCCACATGAAATCCAAGTATCAGAGTTGATTGGTGTCTTAGAGGTTGTGTCACACAGATGGGAAAACTGAGGCCCAGAAATGGGGAGGTAGCTACCTACTTCTCCTTGACTCTCAAGTAGTGAGCATGGGCTGAAACCCAGATATCTTGGCTTAAAGCCAGGTCCTGGAGGGGGTGGGCTCATAGTTAGCAATTAGCCCACTGGTGTGGCCAATTTGGGACCCAGCACAAGAAGGTTCATTGTCATAGCCTGGAGGTTATTTTCACAGACAACTGTTATGATATGTTCTTGGCCTAAACACTTTCCAAAAAATCTTGGCCAGCTGAGCAGATGGGCATCTGTCATGGCTATAATGAGGAGGCCGTGGGACTCACTCATCAGGCATCCCACTTAGAAATGGCTTAGAACACCCAGGCAGGGGAAAAAAAAAAAGTGCTGGTGGGGGTGCAGAGCTCTTAAGCGAAGTGTGGACTGAAACAGACACCATTTCAGCACTCGGGACAGTTCCAGGGAGGGCAGTTACGCTCTGGAGCCTGGGATCTGCAGAATTTTACGGTGACAAGCCTGGTCTCCAGTGGGGTGGGCAGTGGATTTTTAATGGAGAGTCACTTATTCTCTGGGAAAAACAAAAAACAAAAACAAAAACAAAAAAACAAAACCATTCATAGAAGCTTGATGTGACAACTTTCCAAAATTTTGTGGCTATTTGTTTTTGGAAACCAAAAAACTTTCAAGGTTAAGAATAATAATAACGCTTGAAGAGATGAAGTGACGTTTGAAATACTCTTGAACAACAATCATTCACACTCCCTCCTCTTCACATTATAGACAGTAGGGGAAAGGAAAGGGGGAAGATGGAAGGGGGCGGGATGAGAATCAAAAAGGGAAAGTAATAGAGCCATAGAGAAGGGGAGGAAGAAGCACACAGAGAGACGTGGGATGAGAGCCCAGGGAGGGATGGAGGGAAGTTCTGTAGGTACTAGAGTATAATTACATTTCTCATCCTCTTCCTGACCTTTGATGGACCCCAGGCTGCTTGGTAGGTGTAAGGACCTATTTAACCAGAGGCTTCCATTAGGGTTAAACAACAACCTTGTTGTTTAACCCTTAAACTGTCCCTGCTCCCCTTCCCCCAGGGGACTGACTTAAAAACAAGTCCCGGAAACCAGCTCCAGGTAACAAAGCCCAGATACAGGGATGGGTTAGGCCAGGTGGAGATATCCGATCAGTGGGCGGATGCATACTGTCTCCCTAGCTACCAAGGAGTGTGGGCCCCATCCTTTGGAAGCCTTTTGGGTGCCAATTCTAGCCAAGGTGTGATAGGCTAGGTCAAGTGTCTGCTATAGGGTAAATTGTAATTCATCTGGTCACCTAGCATCACTGTGCAGCTTTCTCTGTGTGTTACAATCTCATTGGCCACCTGTGTGTGGCCAGGCCTGACCACATGGCCTTTGCCCTTAAAGCTAGTCTGTGAAACAGAGAAAGGTCGCCCTCTCTGTAAGAGGCGCGGCCCTGGCTGGTCAGTTTGATTCTTGATGCTTGGCGCCAAATAAAGCTTTGCTTGACCTTCACTTTATATCAGTCTTGCTCCTTTAATCACAGACCCATCTTTTGGGGGGGCATAACAGTAGGATTCCTTCTTAAACGTACTTCTTAAATGTTCTGAAATGAACCACTTTTTGACGTTCTCCAACTTCTCATTATGCCCAAAGCTTCAGCAACACTGCTCTGATTAGAAGCAACAGTGGAGGTGGTGATGGTGTCCCTGGTGCCACCATCAGCAAAGAGTTCAGTGAGTGCCACAAAGACCAAAGATGTGCGGTGGGTTTAGCCTCAGTCTGTGATCCTTCATTTTTGATGATGAGAAGCTGACCCACAGGGGACTGATGTCTGAGGGTCACTGTCAAGAGGTGGGTGACCCTCCCTGTGGGCCATTCCCAGAGGGACCGATAGGCCAAACATCTCCATGGCCCTAGCTTTATGCTGGTGCTCATCCCAGCCAGCCCAGTGCATCGATCAATGCATTAAATGGCATTTGATAGTCACTGTTTAAGAAGGTATGAAATAAATTCTAGAAGCCTTCCCATTACAATAATTAACATAAAAAGGATTAAAGGTATACATTTCTGTTGTGTGGAGAATCTGCTCATACATAATGCCTCAGAGCCCACGGACGTTGCACAATACGGGATATATGCTTAGCCAGAAAGACTCATCCTATTATAATGAATTAATCTGAGAAGTAAAATATACTAATAATGCAACATGGTATGAAAAGGAATTAACATTTGGAGTTTCTCTCACATGCCAGGCCCAGTGCCAGGGGCTTTACATGCTGTGATAGATTGGACTACCTCTCACCAAATACTCGCTCCCCTCTACTTTGAGGCTGTAACGTTCCCTCACTCCCTTCTCTTGGCCTTGGTCTTGTGACTTGGTTTGGCCAGTAGGGGCTGGGTGGAAGTGACTGTCATTCTTTTCCAAGCCAAGGCCTTACCAGGCGTCGTGTTCTCCTTCTTGTCCCCTGGCACAGCTGTGGACCCACCAGGGAGCAGGACCCCTCAGCTTGAGCCTCAGTGTGAGCGCACATAGAGCAGACCTGGGTCCAAACCACAGTCTGAAGCAGGGCCATGCGGCGGAATCCTGTCTGGGTCTCTGAACCTCCATCCTGTGAGTCCAAGAACAGTGAATGCTTATTGGCAACTATAGAAGGCGGGGGTCACCTGGTTTTCAGTGTTGTTCTGTCAGAACTGACTAATCCAGTGTGCATTGTCTTATTTAGTCTTTGCAACAACTCTATGACATAGGTACCAGGATTTTCCCCACTGTATAGGGAACAGAGGCTCAAAGACAGGAAGTACCTCACCTAAGGCCAGTGATGGGCCCACATTTAACTCATCCTCATTTGATAAGATGAGGAGAGAGCTGCTCAGCCTTCACTGCTAGCCCCTGCGTGCCTTTCCCACTCACCAGTTCTCCAACCAGCGGCTCCAGGCTGCAGGGTAAGTGCGGGGTGCTGGGCAAGCCGCAGGGGGATCTTCTGAAGCTCTTTTCAACGAGCCAGCGGGGGTCCCCCCACCCCATGGCTACTGGAAAAGGTCACATTTGGCGATTCAGCCCACAGAACAATGACATTTCAAGGATCAAAGAAAAGGTTAAAATATTCCTATAAATCTATTCTTGGGACTTTTAAGTAGTTCCAATGTAAAGGGAAAATGTCATTTCTTTTTCCCCCAAGAGTGGTGGAGGATGGGTTGCTGGCAATGGGTTTGCTCTCATTTTTCTGGCCAGGATGAGCAGGGAGGAAGGATTCCCTCCACATCCCTCCACATGCAAATGAGGGTGCAGTTAACCCCCAACCTCATTTGTTTATGGAAATCGAATCCCAAATGGCCCCCAGAGGAGCTTCTCTAAGGGGAAGGAGGGACAGGGCCAGATTCCAGCACTTTTCCACTCCCTCTCTACAGAGAGGAGATTTCTAGGCTCTCAGGGCTGGGACAAGTGTGAGGCTGGGGCAGGGGCCCAGTGAGGAGGTGGGGAGGAGGAGAGATGACCTGGTCAGATCTCCCTCCCAGGGCTCCCAGGACTTCTGTCCTGCTGTCTTGTGCATTCGTGTGGATGGACCCAGCACAGCCCTGAATGACTCATGAGTTTCTCTCCCTGGATCTCGGCAGGTGGCCCAACCCTTCTTCACTCATTCATTCAGTGAATGTGTGGGAAGTGCCCTCTGAGTGCCAGGCACCATACTGGGCACTAGGATAACAAGGAAGACGACTCCTGTTCTTGGGCAGTTTGTAGATTATTTGGGGAGACAAAGCAAGGAAGGGACAAGGTCTCTGCCCCCATCCCCGCCCCAAGGGGGAAGGACTAATACATCTGTGAATTGGATACTGATGAAACCCACAGAAGGAGTGACTAATTCTGTGGGGTAGTCAAGAAAGGCTTCCCAGAGAAGTTGGTATTGAACTGGGGCCAGTCCAAAGGAGCGCTCCGGGCAGAGGGAGTGCACACAAAGCCTGGGGTCTATGAAGGCACGTTTGTTGGAGACGTGGGAGATGCTGTGTCCTGCAGGACAGCTGGGGTCTTCCCCCAACTTCTAAAGCCACTTTCCGTCAGGGGCCCGGGTGGCTGGCACGGTGGGCTGTACCCCACACAGTCTGCAAGAAGATGCTGTTATTCATAGTCCTCAAGCCATTGCTCACCTCCCACATCCCATCAGTCACCAAACTTCCTTCTCATCTGCCTTCCAAACACCTCTCCTCGCGGTCCCTTTTTCTCCCTGCCCCCAGCCACCCCCATTCTTGGGCCTCAGCATCTCTGTGGGATTGTGCCACAGCCTCTGAGTGTTGATGGCCTCTGCCAATAAGGCTCCCTCTCACCCGTAGCCTGACACGCTGCAGCCAAAATAAACCTTTGAACACAATAGCCTTGACATTGGACTTCCTTTTTGAGACCCCTTTGATGGCTCCCTGACGATGCTTGGGGGATAAGGTTCTAGATCCTGAGCCCTACATCCAAAGCTCTTTGAGGCCAGAATGCCCACCTCTCCAGTCTTGCTGGGGGGCCCCGTGTTTTTTATACCCATTGCAACCTCTCTGAACCACCAGCTGCAGGAACTCCTCAGTCCCTTCCTGTCTTTGTACATGCCGTGTCCTCCACCTGAAATCCTCTTCCCTTGTGCTTATCTGCCTAACTCCCACTTGGCTTTTGAGACTCAGAAGAACAAATAATAATATTAATGAAAATAATAAGGATTATAGTTTAGTGACCACGCCCTCTGGTCTCTCTCTATCTCATTACATGCTTTATTTTTGTGGTCTCTGCAATAGTGTTTTTTATGTATGGTTTTACTGTCTGTTGTCCATTCCTCCTATCAGAGTGAGGGCTCGACAAGGGCAGGGCTTGATTTTTCCTGTGTCCTTAGTATCCAGGGTCCTGGCTGGCACTGAGTAGGAAATCAAAAGGGTTTGTGGAATAAATGAAGCAATGACCCGTTAACAACAGCCCTATGGGTTGTTGACCATTCTTGTCCCCATTTTAAAGATGAGGAAACTGAGTCTTTGGCAACAAGGGCTTTGGCGTCTACCACAGTGATCTGTTTCTGGGTCTCTTCTGGCAGCCCCCTGAGGGCACGGGCCAAATCTAATTCCCACATGGACCCACTGGATCCCTAGAAAAGTTCTGGAAGTATGTATGGATGGCTCCTCTCAGTGGTGGGAGGTCCAGTGATTTAAAAAAAAAAAAAAAGGAGGAGTCCCTCGGATAGCTTTGGGGAAAGCAACTCAGTTACTTGAAGCTTGGCTTCCCAGATCCTGTTTCCAGGCTAAGAATTGAATACAGGGATGGTTCCCACTCATTCCTCATTGGCAGGGAATTCCATGGAGCAGGCTGGCTGTGCTGGTGGCTTGGTTCAGCGGGGCCCCAGGCGGCAGCTGTCATCAGTAAAGAGCTCATGTTGGGGTGGGGAGAGGGCAGCCTCATGGAGGCAGCCTGGGGTTGTAGAGGGAGCACTGCACTGGGAGTCCTTAGTCCTTAATCTGGAGCAGTGGTGGGAACGCAGGTTTTAGGTTAGGAATAGCTCTGCTGTGTGGACCTTCATCTTTCTTTTTTTTTTTTTTTTTTAAGATTTTATTTATTTATTTGTAAGAGAGAGAGAGAGTGAGAGCGAGCACAGGCAGACAGAGTGGAAGGCAGAGTCAGAGGGAGAAGCAGGCTCCCCGCAGAGCAAGGAGCCCGATGTGGGACTCGATCCCAGGATGCCAGGATCATGACCTGAGCCGAAGGCAGCTGCTTAACCAACTGAGCCACCCAGGCGTCCCGACCTTCATCTTTCTGAGCCTCAGTTGCCTCATCCCTGAAATGGGAATGGTCCCCATCCCTACCTCCTGAGGCTGTTGGAAGGCCAAGACTGTTGCCAGTCTGTGGGCCCCATGCCTGTATCCTATGCCACAATGTTGGCGAGGGGACGCAGCTGGCTGGGGCAGGGTGGGAGGGCGAGCCCTGCAGACCTGGAGGGGAAGGGGTCAGGGTCAGCTGCCTTCCTGGGTTTTATCTACTCACCTTGGAAGCCTCCAATCTCAAGAGCATATTCTTGCCCAGACCTTGGAGCTCTGGTGCCCCTACCTAGAGGGAGGGTCTGAGGGCAGAGTGAATAGATCTCTCTTCCCAACTGAGCCACTTGGCGAGTCTGAAGAAGAAACATGGCACATGATGGGGAGCGCTGCTGTCGGAGCCATGGACCCGAGTGTGAGTCCTCTGCCCCATTGCACAGTCTTGGGTCACTCTGTGGCTCTGGTTCCCCATATGTGAAATGAAGGTCCTGGACCAGATGATCGCCATGGGACCAACCAACTCTGATTGAAGTTAATTCTTTATTTCTGTCCATATTAAACTTCCATTTCCTGCAAGTGGGCCTCTGGGAGGGGCAGATTGAATGAAGGAAGGCTCACAAGGAGCGTTGGACTGAAAGCAGCTTTCAGGGACATCTGTTCTGTTTGATTGAAGAACGGGGAATTCTTAACCTAAGGGTTAATAGTGAGACTTTATGTGGTGGGCAAAGTGAAGAATTTCAGGCAGAGGGAAAAAGAGGGACACAGAGGGAGGGGAAGCGGGGCCATGCAGGCTGGGCCTGCGACAGCCATGCGTGGGGAACAAGGACAGTGACAGAAAGTGATGGAGATGAGCATGGTCCCTGCAGAAGGTGCTGGAAGGTGCACAAAGCACCATTGTCCAGGCAAAAAAACTGGAATCGTAGCGCAGGAGAGGGGGGTTGGCTGGAAGGGGAGCTCTCAGATCAGTCTTGGGGGCTGCTTTGCTATTAAAGGGTCAGAGCCCGGGATTTAGAGTCTCACTTCTCCCAGCTCTGCCATGGACTGCTGTGTGACTTTGGATAAGATACTTCACCTCTCTGAGCCTCAGTGTCCTTGGCATCTAATGGTGATAACCAACCCCTCTCCCAGGGTTGCCACGAGACATCATTGTGAAATGCTTGGTACTGGCTCCAACCATTGTGAGCCCCCATTAAGTTGTCATCCTTGTAATTCTCAGGGAGGTACAACCTTATCGTGGGGGTTGTTTCTGGGCTCCGCAGACACAGCGGCTATAGCCCTTGTGTCTTAAAGGCCCCTCAGGGCCTGGCACCCTAGAGCAGGGAGTTGCCTTGGAAGCTAGAGACTGTCCTATAGCCCCATAGGCTCCAGTGTGGGGAGAGCTGTCCCACCAGTGTGGTAGGAGGTAGTCGTGCAGATTGCCGGTAAAAGCAGAGGCTCTGCAGCCAAGCCGGCTTCCCAGTCCTGCCATCTACCTGCTGTGTGACCTCAGGCCAGTCACCTCCCCTCTCTGGCTGTTTCATGTTTGAAAGGGGCCGATGATAATAAGGCAGCCACCTTATGATGTTAACAAAGATGAAATGTCAAAATGTACATAAAGCATCAAGCCCTGAGCAAACAGGGCAAGCACTTGGTACAGGTGGCTTTTGAACTCCTGAAATGTGGTTGACCCAAACCAGGATGTGCTGTAAGAGGAAAATAACCACTAGATTTGGAAGATGCGGGACCAGAAAAATAGGCAAGTATCTAACAATTTTTATATTGATTATGTTTTGAAATGCTAATATTGTGGCTATAGTGGGCTTTGCTAAATATATTAAAAGTAATTTCAGGGGCACCCAGGTGGCTCAGTCAGTTAAGTGTCAGACTCTTGATTTTGACTCAGGTCATGATCTCATGGGTCACGGGAGTGAACACTCAGCCCAGTGTCTGCTCCAAATTCTGTCTTTCCCTCTGCCCCTCCCCCATTCGCTCTCCCTCTCTCTCTCTTTAAAATAAATAACAGAATAATTTCACCCCTTTCTTTTTACTGTCTTGATGGGACTTCTGGGGAACTAAACTTGACATACACAGCTTGTGTTGTATTTCTGTTGGTCAGCGTTGATCTAGAACGATGCTAGACCTTTAGTAGGCAAAATGGCAGTGTCTGCTATTTATAGTATTAGCTGTTGGGTCTGAATACTGGGTTTGCAACTTCCTGCAAGGTTCTTTAACTTCTGCAGACCTCAGTTTTCCTCTCCATAAAATGGGACTAAGGGGTTTAAATGAAATCATGCCTGTAAAGGGTTTAGCAGAGCGCCTGGCACATAGGAAGGCCTCGGTCAGTGTTAGCCATCATATGATTGGCTTGTGGGACCAGAAGTGATGGTTTTCACTCTCACAGATGGGAGGAGGGCTCATCTGTTACCCCTCAGGCAGTGTGGATGGGGCCAAGCCAATGGAGCTTGCTTTCCCCACAAATGGGACCTGAGCTCTGAGTAAACTCTGCCTTGAGCCAGAGGTTGAGCTGTTTGGCCGATTATAGTAAGGGAAGGGTCAATAACACATTAATGGGATCAGTGGCCCCATTAATCTTCCTCTAATGAACAGCCGTTCAAGCCAACCTGTCTTCCCCAGATCCTGGAAGACATTTTGTATTGGCAGGAAACTCACCGAGTAGAAAGAACCTCGAATCCTGTAAAAGTGATTTAGTGGCTTTGCTGGGGAAAGGCGTACTGCGGACGCAGGACAGGGGAGAGCAGAAACAGCAAAGTCATAGCAAGCCTCTCCCTCTGGGGCTCCAGACTGAAACCCTAGCGTCAGCTGGGGTGGGAGGGAGGGTGCTGGGGGTCACTTTGGTGAGATCTAGGGGCGGGGTTTAGCTCACCACATCTGCCTCAGACACCCTCACCTCTGAATCAACCAATGGTTGGAATGGCCTAGGGGACCCAGAGGGACAGTGATGGAGAATGGAGGAGCCAAAATGGGCACCAGAAGTCCAGGGTTCTGGTCCTCTTGTGGGCAGGGTTGAGCTGTGACCTTGGACAAGTCACTCTACTTCATCATCTACTGTGGCGGTGGGGGAGTCTCACTAATGATGTAGAGAAGAGCAGCCTTGCTGGCAGGCGAAGTGGCAGTGGGACTCAAGAAGGTACTGAGCTGGGGTTGGGGGGGGTGGTAGGAGGAGGAGATGGGCAGAGGCTGAGGAGGTCTATATATCCAAGAGGTTTGACTTTGGAAATGCTTTCTCCTCTGCCCTGAAATTTCATCCTCTGCTTGGGGATCCTGTAGTCCTGCCATCAGCACTTCATTCCTTTCGGGGGCAAAAGAGTCTTCTGGGTTCCAAGGAGACACAAACGGCCCTGGGAAGCTGTCCAATTCTGCCTGTCCATCAGTCCATCTACCTGTCTATCCACCGCCCAATGAAGGGAAATAGACATGAATGTGACATGAAGCCCACCTACCCTCAAGAAACAACATCTGGAAGGGGATATCAGATGTGAACCCATGCGGCGGTGAGCTGGGGTAGTAAGTGATCTGTGCCATAAGGAGGTTTGCACAGCATGCTGTGCGGTTTCAGAGGACAGGCGACCCCTCCATCTGAGTGGCTTCCTGGAGGAGGTGGCATTTAAATCAGACCTTGGGGAAAAAACTTCGAGATCTGCAAGTCCTGCTCTCGTTACAGATGAGGAGATAGAGACCCAGAGGGAACACGTAGCTCAGTGAGACTGCGATAACCAGGATATACAAGATTTGGAAAATCAGGGACTGGGAAAGGCATTCCCGGTGATAGAACAGCTTCTGCAAAGTCCTGAGGGAAGGAAACCAGTGCATATGGGAAAGGCACCAGGCAGTTCCTGGTGACTAGAGGTTGAGGGGCGAGTGGCACCCTGAGACAGATGCAGTCCCCAAGGCCTTGGCAGCCAGGTGGGGTGGGAGCGGGGTCCCAGGCTTATGGAGGGCAGTGCCCATGCTGCCCCCCACCGTACGGTGGGCTGCTTCTCCTCTCACTAATTCCATAGACCCTGGCAGACTCCCTGGAGGTGGCTCACCCCCCTGAGATGCCCAGCTCAGTGTGGAGGGAACCTAGTTTGCTTCAGGTCCTTGGGGGCTCCCTGTGGTGGTTGGTGGCCCTGGAAATAGTAGGGTGACTATCTGAGTGGGCTTTCTTGCAGCTAAGATATTCTATCTCCCCAAGCCTCAGTTCCCTTCTTGTGAAACAGGACCCCCAGTGTGCCTCCCAGGGTTCTCTTGGGCCCCCAGAGCATCGGGTACAGATTTATAGCTATGAGGAGGGCAGACTGGATGCTCATATAATTATAATTGTAGCTCCCATTTATGCAGCACAGACTGAGCGCTGGGCATGGTCCCCAGCACTTACCATGCATCTCCTCCTCTAGCCTTCAGATGCCTCAATGAGATGGCTGTCACTGGTAGTTCTGTTCGGCAAATGCTGACAGCTGGAGCACAGAGAAGCGAAGTGACCTGCCTGGAGTCACAAAGCTGGGCCGGGTGCCAGCAGCTGAGGCACATGCTCCATCCCTGGGAGCGTGTGCTCAGGCTCCATGCGTGCACACACCACCGGCTTGCACACTGTGCTCGGGGCTGAGCATTTGCCTACAGGATCCTCCAGAGAGGCTCTTGGACAGACTCAGGGCAAGATGGCACACACTCTCCAAGGTCAAAGTGACCTCTTCCTTGTGCTGCTTGGGAAACTACGAGCTAATGGCTTAATGAACAGGCCTTAGAATCTGTTTGGAATGAGTCAAAATCAAGCCTCGCCCTTGTTCCCCTCTTTTGACCTCATCAAGGTCATCCATCCTGCACCTGTAATACCTCCCATGAAGGGGATGATTTCTAGCCCTCTCGGACTAGCTTGGGCTCTTCTGAACATCTTTTCCTTCTGTGGACTTGGAATCATCCTTTGGTTCCTCCGGCCTCTGAGTTGTTGTTGTCTCCCGAGTCCACACAATTAGAGGGTCCCGACTGCACCCCTGGTCCCCCTTTTGTGCTCACCTGAAGAGCTTTCAGGCTGGGGCTTAAGGCGTCTTCTTAACCTCCTTCCCCCTCCTGAGCGGGTACATCCTGAAGCTAGAATAACCCAGCTCAAGGCAGAAGGAGGTAAATGCTCTTTCAGGGGATGACAATCAGGAAAGACTAACAGGAGGCGGAAGCCAGTCCACATGGAGGAAACCTCCCATCCCTCCTCCCCACCACCCTCCTGGACTTTGAAAGTTTCAACCTCCAAACCCCAGCTAACAGTGGAGCCAGATGCTTTTGAGTGACAAACTGCACAAGAGTCTCCAAAAAGAGGTGGAGAGGTGAGAAGTGGGGTGCTAGATAGGGGTCAACTTGGAGAACAGACAATTTGAACAGTCCTCGGGATCTGTACCAGTGTGTGTGCACATCTTCATGCACCTGTGTTTGATTGAGAGGTTATGGACAGACCAGTCTTCCTTTTGTGATAGAGGAGATGGCAGGGGTCAGACCTGGACACACTGCCAGGTTTATTCCAATGGGAGCAGGAGGAGATAATCCCCTCCCCTCTTTCAAAACTCATACTTCTGTTAATGCAACCTAAGAACACCTTGGCCTTTTAATAGCTGTTGTGGTTCTTGTTGACTCAATTTATACTTAATGTTGGATAAAAACCCTAGGGTGTTTTATGTTCCTTGTTCCTGAGCCATATTTTCTGCCCACTCCAGCTCCCCTTCCCTCAATCATACACTGCTACATTTGTCTTTTGGGCTATTCAAATTTGCTATGAAAGACATAGCCCTGTAGCTTGCCTCCTGGGATTCTCTTGAGTCCATCTGACAGTATCCTGCTAGAAGCTCTTGCCGGCACATCTCTCTTCCTCCTGCCCAGCCTAGCACAGCCCAACCCTATCTATTCTTCCTCAGTGGGCCACCTGGAAGAGAGGACCCAGCCTCCTCCTCTTCCCACCATCCTCCATCTGGGCCTGAGCACAAGCTCCACAGAGCAGAGGCAGGAGGTGAGGCTGGAAACACTGCTATTTTCACTCTGACATTTTCTGTTCCTGAAAAATCTCACTTGAAGCTCATTCTGACGTTTGGCATCTTTTGAAGGGGAACGGCCGGGGTGACTTCTACCCTAGGCTGGATTCCTTATAAAAGGAATTTTAGGTAAATTCCCATTTTACCCCACACCAGCTCCTTCTTTCTAAACTCTAAAAGAGAAGTTATGGAAAAACAAAAAACAAAACCCCAGGATTAGCCTTAGAATAGACCCACCGGGAATAGTGGGATCAGGAGATGAGGAGGAGGAAAGGGGCCCTGGAGTGATTGGCAAGCTCTGTGTGATGATGGGCCTAGATCCAGGCTGGGTGGGTCCTCTGGAATTTTCTCTTCTCTGGGGTCCTCAGGGTCTGGAGCTTAACATGGCAGCTTCTCACGCCTCCCAGTCCCAAGCAAGGAAAGAGGCTGCTCCGAGGAGGGGGAGCTGGGCCCAGAGACTGCAGCTTTAGAGACTTTAATTAGGGCACTGGCATTTTATTGGAAGGTTAGAATGATTTCCACTCCTGGAGACATTAGGAGGCCCGACATTCTATCACTGTTTTATAGTTTGGAAATACAATACAGATTTTATTGCATCTTCTCTTAAGCCACTGCACGACCCAAGAAAGCAGAAGCTAGTAAAGCAGTACTGGAGAGAAGCAGATACACCTCTATATATCAACATGGGGCTCCAGGAAGGTGTGGCCTTTCCTTCGAGGAAAAACCACATGCCTGGTTCACCAGCTGGGCCACACAGGTAATTAGGCGTGTGTTTCTGAAAAGTTTCTCCAGATTTGGGACCTCAGGTGACATCGAGGAAGGGCTCCCCTTCCCCTTGAGGATATATTTTGATCTAGTTCAACAGCTGTTTACTGAGCATCTACCTGGTGCCAAGCATGTTGGGAGGGGTTGTGATGGATAGGACCCCGTTCCTGTCCCTGCATAGCTCATAGCTCACAGTCTGGAGCAGGGATAAGCTGGGAAACAATAAGTGAGGGTATTGGACAACAACAGAAGACAAAGAAGGTCCCTGGCGTGGCAGGGTAGAGGAAAGAGGAGGGAATTCTGATGAGGGAGCATCTGGGACGGTATCAGAGGATGTGACATCTGAGCATGGACACGAAGGACAGAGAGGTGTCAAAGGATCTCCCCTCTGCAGTGTTTCACCTTCCATCTTTCTCTTCGTAACTCAATGGCTCTGCCCTCTGGGGTGTTCAAGCCAGAAACCTGAGAGGGACTAATCACCAGCATGCCATCTGTCACCAAGTCCTGTTGATCCTACCATCAAAATATATGTCAAATCGGCCCCCTTATCCCCCCTTCTTCTGCTGCTGCACTGGCCCATGGCACCTTCCACACTTGTCTGAACACCGCAGTGTTTCCTCTAGTAGATACTGGTCATGTAGGGCTGCCCGGCTCCCTCTCACTATGTTTTCCATAGAAGACCCTGGTTTTCATCTGGGGGATGGACCTCTTCTCCTCCAAGGCACATAGTTCCAGGGAAGCTGGCTCCATCTCTAGCTCCATGGGTACAGTCGGCCCAGATTAGGCCAACTGCTCTTTCCACTCCTCTGGCTGTGGTGTGGATCGGATCAGGGTTGGGCACAAGACTGAGATCAGACCAATAAGAGCCCAAGAGACTTGATTCCAGGACTTGACTGTGAGGGAGATAGAGTCTACTCTTTGCTGGCTATGCCTGGACAAGAGTAAATGGAGGACTGGGCCTCGGCCTGCCATCTTGCCCCCATGCCATGTGATCCTAGGGAAAACAGAGCCAGCAAGAGGAAGGAGGGGCAAGAGATGGAAAGAAAGAAACCAGATCATGGCAGCATTGTTTGAACCTTGATCAAGCCTTGCTTGAATCCCTTCCCTATCTCTAGGCTTTCAGCTATACTTGGTAACAAATTCTGTTTTTACTTGAACCACTTGGGGTTGGGTTTTCTAACATTTGCAATCAAAAGAATGATGTAGCTTCTTAGAATCTCCCCACCTTTTCTCCTGCATGCTCCCAATGTTTTTCTTGCCATAAACTATAAAACCCTTTAGTGACTTCCCACTGCTCTAAGGATAAATCGCCAAGACCTTAACATGGTCCACGAGGCCCAGCATGATCTGGACCCAGCCTTTTTCGGTCTTGTTCACTATAACCCCGTCATGCTGAATTCTACTCAGTTTTTCAAATATGCCAGGTCTTCTCCAGTTCAGAGCCTTGCCATACATCGTAACCTCTGCCTGCAACTCTCTCTATCCTAGTTCTCCACCCGATGGGTTCCTAATCATCCTCCGTATCTCAGCTCAAAGAGGACGGCTCTCAGTACAATAAGATCCCCTTATGTTCTTCCATAGTGCCCTGCTTTCATTCTTCATAGTGCCTAAGCCAATTTGCAATTAGGTACGTGAGCGTGAGTGTGTGTATGTGAATGTTTGTACACTCCATGAGGCTGGGAGCCATGCCTGTCTTGTTCAGCACGTTCTTGCTTATGCTGGAAGAGTTCCTGGTATCTTCTAGAGGCTCATAATTATTATTTGGCTAATGGAGTGAAGAATAAGTAAGGATTAGGTCAGGTTGGGCTGTGCTGCCTGAAATGATAACAGGGGCAGAAGTTCCAGACTGGAACGGGCAGTGTGTCGTGAAGGAAGTATAAGAACTCCAGAACACAGGCTGGATTAGGAGAGGTGGCCCAGGGCCAGACCACAAGGGCCTGGAGTGTCTAGCTGAGACATTTGATATTCAGTCTCCAAAATGTTTTCGGGGGAAACACCAACCCTCATAGATGCCCTGCCAAAAGAAAAGACCAAGTGGATCGAGGTTTAAAAAATAGATTCTATTTTATTCTAATGGATGGGTGGAAAATAGATAGATTTTCTAAGAACCTCTGCGAGAAGCATAGTCCACGTGATTATTCTAAGTCTCTGACAAGTCCTGCAGTGACAGAATCTCAGGTTAACCAAGTGTTGACCATAAAACCCTTCCCCACCAAAATAGTTACAATTGTAGGATGAACATTTCCATACTTAGAGATGAGGAATGTCTTATAATCAATAATACACAGGTAATATAGGGTTTCTGAAAGCTTTTTGTTTGTTTTAATTAATAGGGCTTCTCACAATTGACAGTGTCTTAAAATTGAGGCGCTATGGCATATATTGCAGAAGGGATGATCTATGGAAGCCATTTGTGAAGAAGAGAGGGACATATTGTAACTTGCATTTTGGGGCGGCCATTTCCGCAGTGGTGTGGGTGGATTGGTGGGTGCCGAGCAGGGGTTAGTTAGAAGCTTGAAATCTGTACCTCCCACTCGTACCAGGACTCCCACTGACAGGTCTTACTGAGTGAGGTGCTCACTTTGGTGCCTGTGAAGAGGAGAATTTAATTAGGACGCTGGGGTATTGTTGAAAGGTTGGATCAAATCCCCCCTGGGGAGGTCTCCTGTTTTCTAATGTGAAAAGACAATCTAGAAGGTACCTCTTGCTTTAGTACAGCTGTCCAGGGATGCCTCTTGAGGGTGTCCGGGCCTACAAATGTGCAGGAAGCCTGGGGGCAGGACCATGTTTTCCTCCCACAGCCTATCCTGATCTGTCGGGAGATCCTGTCGGCTGTCTTCAGAACACGCCCAGGGCAGAGGCCCCATAGCTCTTCCCCTGGGTAACTGCGAGGGCTTCCTAATTGGTCCCCTGCCCTGCCCTTGCCCTGTGCAGTCTGTTCTCAACCCCACAGCCCCAGACATTTTCTAGAAGTTAAGTTAAATCATGTCACTCCACTGCTTAAAATCCTGTGACGACCCCAGGGCCATGTCACTGAGCAGAGAGCCCGTGTCCTCACCATGGCTCATAAGGCCCTATACCATCTGATCTCATCCCCTATGACTTCTCACTGGTTCCTCAGCCTGGTGTTCCCACTGTCAGAGAGCCCTAGGGCCAACTCCCTCATCTTTGGAGTCTCTCCTCAGATGCGCTTCCCGGTGCTGCTTTCCCTGACAACGGACTGAAGATGAACACCACCCCCCACCCCCGCCCGCCATTATTCTGGGTCCCTCTATGCTGCTGCTGCTCGGTTTCTTCGTGTCACCCGGCAACTTACAACATACTGTGGTGGGCAGAGCTGAAAACACCCACAGACTCCAGTGCCCTGGTCAACGCTCGCCTTCTCCCGGTTCTTCAATCAAACATGAATCTAGTTGCTGCTGCGAAGGGATTTTGTAGATGGAATTAAGGTCCCAAATCATTAGTTGCCTTTATTAAAAGGGAGATTATCCTCCAGGGGTCTAACCTGATTAGATGAGCTCTTCAAAGGGACCAGGCTTCCCCTGGTGAGGGAGATTCCAAGCGGGGTGTGGGTGGGGGGAGTGGTTCTTTGTGTGAGAAGTTGCCAGCTTTGAAGAGGGAGGGGGCCACATGCCATGATCTGGGAGGGGACCCTGAACCCCAGAGGGGAACATAGCCCGGCCACCACCTTGCATTGAGCAGAGGACTCAGGTCCCTTGTGCCTGGATTCCCCATCCACGGAAACTGTGAGATGATTAGTGTGTTTGTTTGAAGCCACAGCAATAGAATACGACTACAACAAGCCACGTATTTCTTTTATCACATGTCTCTCCCTGTAAGAACACCACGAAAGGGATTTTGATCTGTTTGGTTTGCTGCCCTATCCTCAATGCCTCGCCCAGTGCCTGCCACATAGCATAGAATGGGAGTGGCCCCAGCCTCAGCACAAGCCTCTCCCTCCAGGAGCTCCCTGTGGGTCAGAGGAGATACGCCCCATCCATACAAAACAAGGTGGAAATGCTAATGGGGCAAGAGAAGGGGAGAGCTGCTTGTCTGCTAACAGTCCAGTCTGGCTCCCAGCAACCAGCTGAATTTCCACAGTCCCGACAGAGCCCTGTCCTCTGAAGGGAGCATCTTAGGGCTTTCATGCACAGCCCAGGTAGTGAAAGCCAGCCTGGCTCCACCTCCCCCTGTGCTTACCGTGAGGTTGCTTGGGAAAGCCTGGCCACCCTGCGATTGCCCTGTGCTGAGAAGGATGGCTTTTGGACACCTACCTGTCTAAGTAATTAGCCTATTAAAATGAAAGCAATGAATCCTGGTGCCCAGGCTCGGCGTGGGGGCAGGGTCTCTGCTGCGTGTCTTCATTTGGATTTCAAAGCCCAAGTCCCAGTTGTTGAATTCACGGCCACAACCACAATGAGTCTGTTCACTCTCTGGCTGCTGGGGATCAGCTACTGACTGCATCGAGGTCTGTGATGGGGCTGCTGCTCCCCAAACCCAGCACCCCTGGTTGGGGACTGGCCCACATTGCCCTTGGGGTGAGGTGGGTCCAGGTCTCGGGGGTTTGGGGGAGGAGATTCTGGACCCCTCCTCTTTCCAGGCTTCCTCCCAGCCTCCCCCCCACCCCAACTCTCCAGCTATGCAGGACTTGGAACCTGAAGCCCAGGATTTCAAGATTTTAGGGCGCGAAGGGACCATAGAGATCCCTCGTGTTACAGCTAGAACTCTGAGACCCAGAGAAGGTGAAAGATTTGCCTGAGGTCATACAGCAAGTCAAAGGCAGAGCCATGACTGGAACCCAGGCTCCCCCCACATGACCACTGGTTTGCCTCCCTGAGAGGCTCTGGTCTCACCTTACTCCCCGGGGTGGGGGGCGGGAGGCGGTGGGGGGGAGGAGCAAGATCTCTACTTCTGCTCCTGCAAGGGTCTGTGAGAAACTGAATCCGAGGAGGGGCTTAGATACAGTGAGTGCCTCAGACTCCAGTTTACAGATGAGGAGCCAGGCCTGTCCAGGGGCAGTGCTGGCCCCAGGCCTCCTGGCAGGTCAGTGGTCAGAAGCCAGGGTTTCCAGCTCCTCCCCAAGGCTCTCAGGGTCAGGGGGGCTCCTTCATTTCTCAAACCCCAGGTTTAGTTTATTATCAAGAAATTCCCTTCCGTTTTCGTCTAGAATCTATTGGGTTCTTTGAATTTCCATCTATGGCACCGGTGCATTCCCTCTTCCTCTCCCCCTGATGTAGTTCCCACACTCAGTCCGAGGCATCTTTTAAAACACCAATCCGGCAGTCGCACTTCTCTGCTTAACACCCGTGATGGTTCTTTTTCACATTTAGAATAAAATCCACTCTCCAGAGAGGCCCTGCCTGAGCTGGCTTGTGCCTCCCCCTGCTCACTGCCCTCTAGCTGTATTGGCCTCTTCTGAGTTCTTCAAACCCTCCAGCTTATCCTGCCTCAGGGCCTTTGCATGTGTTGTTCCCTCTGCCCAGAGCACTCTGAAATCTGACTTTTAATATTCTTGTGCAGACCCTCTTCCTCCTTCCTGACTTGACTACACAAAGCACCGTGGGGTTAGAGAGAAGAGAGTGGCAATGCGAGTGCGAGTAGCGTTAGTGACTGCCACCGTTTACTGAACATGCACTAAGCGCTTGGTGCATAATTAGCATGGTTGATCCAGGTGAGGAAAGAGGCAGAGAGCTGATGCATACCTGCTTCAGTCACGTGGCCAGGGACGTAAGGTGAGGAGCGGCTGAGAAAGCTTCTCAGAGCAGGGAATATCCAGTTGTGTCTTGTCCCAGCCTCAGGCAAGGACTTGAGTGAGCTTGCTTTTTCGGGGAGGCTATCCCAGGAAGCAAGAGGTGGGAAAGTGGGCATGGGGTAGGGGAGGAGGGAGATCCAATTTCAGGGACTGATGGAGTTGGTTGGTCCTGCCTTGGGCAACTGGGACTCAGTCCCGCTGAGGCCCTTGGAAGACCGGTGTAGAACACACTGCAGAGGTTCCCTCCAGAGGGTAGGTGGCTGGACGCTTATCTAGTGACTGCTGTTGCCCTTTGCTAGAAGGCTCTGCCGAGGACATACTTCCTGCTGCATCCGAGCCTGGACTGAGTGCCCTTGGAGCGAGGGCACTGAGGTGGGGACACAGAGAGGCAGCACCATGGAACCTTGAGATAGGACTCTGGCCCCCAGCATGGAGTGTGTCCCACAGTTACGCCGAAATAAGGAGGTCCGGGGAAGGTGACCTGGGGCACCTCAGCTCCCTGCTGTAGGTCTTGAAGGGTGAGTGATGAGTGATAAGGGGCATTCTAGAAGGAGGGACAGTGAGCAAAGCCCTGGGATGGGGGATCCTCCCAGGCTCTCTGCTGCCCCTACTTGACTGTTCTGTGTGGGTTCAGCCTTCAGGCCTGTTTCTCCCTGAGGTTAATTGACAGCAGCCTGGGGAGCAGGCCCGCCATCTCCGAGCTGGTGCTGGACACATCAGCTCGGGCCAGAAAACCCTGTCCAGAAGGCTAGCAGCGGACCCCTTTGTGGAGCTCACTTTCCTACCCGGCCTTCCCCCTGGTGACAGTGGTCCTAATTGAAAATTCATCGATTGAGAAAATACCCTGTGACTAAAGCTTCTAGGAATTCAGCCACGTTTGAAAAGAAGCTCATGTTCTTTGTCCTAACTGCATCCACAGGGCTCGGGCGAAAAGCACATCGCACCAGCATGTGGGCGTGTTAGCCTCCAGACAAGGGCTGGGAAGGGCGTGTGGGTTGCGGGGAGGCTCCTACAGTCAACCCTTCCTCCATGGGACCCCCCCGCCCCGGCCCCAGGGTGTTACAGAGCCTCTGCTTTCTCCTTCTCTGCCGGGAATGCTCACAGTGACCAGTGCCACAGGCAGAAGAGACATTAGTATTCCCATTTCGAAGATGAGAAAGTAGAGGTCAATTCTTCAGAATGCTCTGACCTCCTCTGGGAACCCAGACAGTGCTGAGTAATAGGTGAGTATCCCAGACTCCCTGGTCTCCATCCTGGCTGCCCCCAGCCACCAGTGGCTTGCGGAATGTTCCCAACCTCCCTGACCTCAGTTTCCCTATTTTTATAATGAGGATACCAATATCCCTGTAGGGTTGTGTGAGGATCAAATGAGCGAGCATATGTGAGTGTTCGAGAAACACCAGTCCCGCCAATGTCATCGTCATAACCAAAAGGGCCCCAGAGCAGAGCCCTGCCCCCCACCTTCCCCACCAAAGCAGCCCAGCTGGGTGCGGGAGGCTCCCTTCCCAAGTCCCTGGGCCCAATTGAATCTGAAAACAATGAACCAGCCTCTGTAAGTGTTTCCAATCCTGATAATCAGAGGAGGGTAAAAAAAAAAAAAAGGAAACTGGAGAAAGGAAGACAAGAGAGTGAGACCAAATTGTTTTCTTCAGGGAGAAAGAAATCTCATTTGGAGGCGCGCTCCGTGGCAGGGAGGCTGCGGAGCTCCGTGTAATACAGGATCCGTCCGTCTCCTCGCTGCTGCTGAATTGCTGCTGGCATTTCTAGCAAGACGCTGCCACGGGCCCGTCTTCCTATAATATACTAATTAAAGGGCTGTTATTCATATGGGAGGCACCGTGGCCGAGTGACAGGCTGGTGGCTGACAACGTCCTGGGCCGGGAGCAGAGGTTGGAGGACAGGAGGGGCTGGCTGCCGGCTCCCCGCTGCCCGTGGCCCCCTGCCCACCCCAGGCCCACAGCTCCCAGCCTGCTGCCCCCTGCCCCTGCCTATCCCAGGCTTGAGCTGTGGAGCTGGAGAGCAGAGGAGGAAGAAGGAAAAGGGGAAGGCAAGGGGCAGATGCTGAGCACCCACCAGGTGCCAGGCCAGGCTGCTTGTGTGCGTTGTCTCGCTGACCTGCACATCCATTTTTTGAAACACCTTCAGTTTCCCCACATGCAAAGTGAGAGGTGGGTGGGTGTGGATTCTGGGGGGCGGGCAGATGAGGTGAGAGAGTGAAGGAAAGAACCGAGGGAGGGGAGGTGTGGGCAGAGGGTAGAAGTAAGGGGCTGCGGAAAGTGGAGGGGGGGGGGCTGGGGGGATGGGGAGCTGTTGCAGCTGGGCCGCTGGCCTTGAGGGAGAAGGGTCTTCTGAAGCAGATTTCGGGAACATCAGGGAATTCTGCATACTCTTTCCCACAGCCAGGAAGTGGGGGAGGGAGGCTGCTGAGTCCCCCAGCGGCAGTTTTGGCAGATTGTTCCAGATGTTCTAGGCAGGGAGAGCAGAGTCCTGAGGATGGGGAAGCAGCTGTTGGTGCAAGTTGGGCTTTAGGCTGGGGTGGGGGTGATGTGTCCTGGAGGAGCAGTATGCGTGTGTGCATGCGTATTTACAGACCTGATAGCGGGCGATCGACGCAGGCCTTCTCCTTGCCCTTGTGAATTTTCTAGCTGACTCACTTTGGCACCTTGCTGAGCACCTACTGTGTACCAGAGCCTGAAGCTGTGCTCAGCATTTTGCATGGCTCGTCTACCTCATGTCATCTTCTCTGTTCTCTATGGAACAAGTGATGGGCCCACCCTGATATGGCAGGGAAACTGAGGCTCAGAGAGGTTAATCCCCCTGTGATGATCACCCCATGGGTGACAAGGAGCCCAGCTGGGACACTCACCTAAGTTATCTGCTTCAAAGGCAACCTCCTCATCGTGCGCCAAGCTGCCAGCTCAGAGCCCAGCTCTGGTGCTCCAGGGGGAAGGGCCATCCTCACTGCCCTTCGGACGTTCTCAGATGGATGTGTGGAGGCAGACTCAGAACCAGGCACCCTGCTAGAGACAGGCTAGAGCCATGCCCTGGGTTCCCTGGGCACAGGGACGAGGACCAGCAGAGCTAGTGTGGTGGAAGAGGTTTTATTTTTTGTTTTTTGGTGTGTGTTTTGTGTTTTTTAGGGGGCGGAGGGGGGGTTGTAGAGAGAGAATTTTAGGCAGACTGCATTCTCAGGGCAGAGCCTGAGGCGGAGTTCAATCTCACAACCCTGAGATCATGACCTGGGTAGGAATCAAAAGTCGGACGCTTAACCAACTGAAGAGGTTTTAACTCATCCCTCCAGCTTACAAGGCAGCTTGCAAAGCATTTGTGTCTGCAGTATCCCCAGTGTTTGTCACAGCTGCTCCAGAGCTAGGTTCTTATTGCTCCCATTTCTTAGACATGGAAATTGAGGCCTGAGGGATTACAAAACACGCTCAAGATCACACAATGGACGAGTGTCGGAGCCTGAATTCAATTCTGCCCAATGTTGCCTGACTCTCGATTCTGACTTCTCTTTCTTAATCTCAGTTCCCCCAAAGATGGCAACACCTGCCAAGGGGCTCTTACCAGCCCTTGCTCTCTGCCTCCAGATTCTCTGCTGTCTCTAGACCCAGAGGTTAGAAGGGAATAGGTTTGAGACTTTGTCCTGCTAGGTAAAGGCACCAGAGCAGAGACACAATGTGGGGTGGGGAGCGGGGGAGCCGTGTGAGGGTGTGTGTGGGGGAGTAAATAGGGCTAGGCCCCCGAGTCATTATTCCCCCAAGGGCCATCCACTGGGGTCCCTCTGAGTTGGGGTTCTCATCTCATTGGCCTCTGGTTAATTCCTAGAACAAAATTGAAGAGATGAAGGAGGAGACCCTGAGGGGAATAAGCTGAGGGTCGGAGCAACCAGGATGTTCCTCTTTCATCCTTTTGGAAACATTGGAGGGACCCCTGAGAACCACTTCCTCCCAGTTTTTGGGTCTGAGGTCGGTACCCCACAACGTGATCAAAGATTGAAGGAGAGTCTGGGGGAGGATGCTCTCTTTGGCTTTCAAATCTGGGGCCTCAGTTTTCTTATCTGCAAAGTGGGCTTATAGTGTATGCTCTCTTGGCCTCAAGCAATGGCTGTGAAGACCCTGGGAAGTGATGGCTAAAAGCAAGACCAGGTATGCAATTTGCAGGGCCCAGGGCAACATGAAAATTCAAGATCCTTGGCAAAGAATTATTAAAGCCTCTTAAGACTGCAACAGCAGAGCATCAAACCAAGCATGGTTCCCGGTGACTGTAGTTACATGCCCATAAAGCTGGCTCTGTCTGGAAGACGTGTGGAGTGATATGACACCCCTGCACCCACCTTAAGGCCTATGCTCGGGGCCAGGTCCCCGTGGCCTTCGGCAGTGGAGTCCAGGTCGGGGCAGGTAGATGCTGGGAACTATGGGTAGTTGGTGGGAGGTGGGGGCTGGTGCAGGGCTTAGAAGGGCTGAGGAAGGAGGGGACAGCGCAGGTGTGAGCACAAGACCTGAGTCCCTACAATTCCCTGGAAAGACTGCACCTGTTTGCCCCAGGCCTGCCTCTGAGCTGAGCAGAGCCAGATCTCAGATGCCCCAGGCCCCTGGTCCAGTGGAGCCTTAGGGAGACTGCCTCCCAGCTGACGTACCTTGCCTGTTGCCGAGGAGACACCTGAGCTAGAGGACCCACTTAAGCTGTGCCTGGATTCCCACACCATCCAAACTGTGAGATAGTCAACATGTGCTGCTTTAACCTGCTGAGTTTTGGGGTAGTTATGAGCACATCCATAATAGAAATAAAGACAGGGCTCATTCATTCATTCATTCTTTCATGACCTCGTCTTTACATCCATTTGTGCGTCTACTCATTCATTCATGTGTACATCCACAGAACTAGCAGCTATCCATTAAGCCCCGGATGGGGTGATCGGGGTACCGGGGTCATGTTACTGTGAGCGCTAGACGGGCGGCCAGCACTTTACAGAGAGCCCTTTGGGTGCCCATTTATTCTCACACTTCAGCAGCAGGGGCTCCTGAGGCCCCTCAGGCAAACCCTCTGACGAGGCCAGTCCTCGGTTGTGTCTCCTGCCCCCTAGCCACCAAGGATGGTGAGCCCAGCTTGCCCATCCCCAGCCCCTTCCTGGCCTGTCTGGTCCCCATGCCCTGGGGCATGGTCACTTCGAGCCCAGCATGACCGCAGCAGTTGGGGTGGGTTGGTTTTTGAACATCCAGTTCCCAAGGATTCAAGGGTGAGAATCAGAACCTTCTAGGCCACCGGACCGGACAAAAGAGGGATCTAGAGCCCCTCCCTGGCTCAGGGGAGTGATTTTCGGAGACTCCGTGCCCCTCCGGCACTCATTCTGGGAATCCAAGCTCTTGGAGGGGTGGTGGACCTCCCACCTGGTTGGAGCCCCTCAGATGTGGAGGAACCCCATCCCTGACCACGTTCCCCCATCCTTGACCCATGTCCTCCTCCCCGCCACAACCCCCCATCCCTGACCCACGTTCTCCCAAAGCAAGGCGAGCGGGTCAGGTGGAGATGCTGAGTCAGCCAGGATGCTTCCATTAACAAACAGCGGAAGAACCAAGTACTATGAGCGTGAACATGAACAGTAAAGATAACGTTTGGAGCTGAGATGTTCAGAGGGAGCTGAGATGTTCAGAGCCCAGTTGCTTACTTCTGTGACTCAGCAGTCTCCCCCAGGCCATGATTCTTTCCCTTTTCTCATGCTGCCTTCTGCAAAGTGGGCCATTCCCTCACAGTCATGAGGGGGCTGTGTCTGCTCCAAGCGTCACAGCCTCACGTGATGGGACCAGAGGCAGCAAATGACCCGCTTCCTGTTGCTCATTCCTTCTTAAGAGCAAGGAAACCTTTTCCAGAAGTCCCTGCCACGTTCTTCTCTTGCTTTGTTAGCCAGAGCTGCGCCACGTGCCCTCTGTTCCCCCAGCAAAGCGCAGTCACTGGGGTCACTGGGACCAGCTTAGACCAAATGTGAATCACTCCCAGGGCTAGGAGGGGCTCCGGCTTTCCTGGCCTCTGAACAACATGGGGCTCTGAGCCGGGAAACTCCCTGTGCAGCCCCGCCTGCTCTCCTTGTCCCTCCCCTCCCACACTGGGCGCCGGCCATCGGGAACCTGGTCCTGGCATCGCACACGGGCGCCTCCCCTCTGGTCAGCCGAGGACAGGCAAGGATCAGAGTTCTCCTGAGACAGAGGATCCAGTGTGGGCTAGAGTCCTACGCTGACTCAGGAGCTTGTCACCGTCCAGCCCCCAGATCCCTGGGCTGCTGAATTCGGAGCTGTTCTGGTCCCCACCCATCCCAGAGCATGCCCCTGCTGAGGCTTTATTGCATTTGTCACACTCTGTCCTAACCTTTACCCAGGTTACTCATGCCTTACAGCAACTGAAGGAGTAATATAGGATTGCGCTCATTTATCAGAGCAGGGAATGGAGACAGAGGGACCAAGCAGCTTGAATTTGGTGGAGCTGGGGTATGGACCAAAGCAGTATCTTCCCTCCTAACGGCAGCCCTTCCCTCCTAACGGCAGTCCTATGGCCTCCTGGTGCTGGCTCTGTCCTCTCAGTGCAGGTCCCAGGATTCCTGACTTTTCTGGGTGGGCTGGGGCCTCGGTGGGGCAGGGTGGGGCAGGTGGGTGGGTTTGGGCAGCTCGTCTTCCTGTGGCCTTGGGAAAGTCATGTGACCTCCCTCTGTGCCTCCGTTTCTCAGGTTTGAAAGGGAAATCCTAGATAAACTCTATTAAGGAGACGTTTTGAGAATCAGAGATAGTATTTATACTTGCATAGTAGTGGATATCCAGCTAGTCGACGCTCAGTAAATTGCAGCCGTCAGGGATGCCTAGCTCAGTCGGTTAAGTGTCTGCCTTCAGCTCAGGTCCAGATCCTAGCGTACTGGGATCAAGTCCCATATCAGGTTCCTTGCTCAGCGGGAAGCCTGCTTCTTCCTCTGCCCTTCCCCCTATGTGTGTGCACATGTGTGTGCACACTCTCTCTCTCTGACAAATAAAATATTAAAATAATAACTGTCATTCTGTGAAGCCAGATAGAACTGAGCTTGAATTCCAGCTCCAAGAATTATAAGCTGTGTGACTTGGGCAAGTCACTTTACCTCTCTGATCCTTTGGTGTCTTCATCTGTACATCAGAGGTAATAATGTTGCCCTTACAGGGCTGTGTTGATGATTATATGAGTTGAGGGCAGTGAAGGCACTTTGTAAAGTGCTTCACCAGCGTGTAGTGTTGTAACGATTGCTTGTCCACTAGTCACCTCTTTTCTGCTTGGGCCCCTTCAGGGTCACTCTCGCTCAAGGCAGGGAGCTGCTTGTCTATCTCTTTTTCATGCTGCTCCCTGCAGGTGCTTGCGGAGGCTCCCAGTAGATGCCGGCTCCTGTCATGTGTCCAGGCGTCCATCCACAATGCGTTCAACGAACATGTATTAAGCCGCTGCTGCGCCTGGTGATGGAGGTTCTATAGAGCGAGCGTGGGGTCTGGCAGCTGGCAGCGTGATGGGAGAGACAGGTGCTGACCCCATCCCTGCACAGATGAATATGTTTTACAAACTATTACAGACTTGCAACAAGCTGGGGGATGCAGTTCAGGTCAGAAGATCACGGCAGGCCTCCCCGAGGAGGTGAAACTTGGGCTGAGACACCATTCTTGCTGTGATGAGAATGGGGATGTAGGCTGGATCTGGGACCCCCTCTTGTCCCTGGGGGCTGAACGCTGTGTTCCAGCCAACTGGGGCGGTTGGCATGGGGCCGACCCCAGCTTCCTGCAGGTTCCCAGCAGGGTTTGTGCCCCCACCTCTCTGCCCCAGCGCCACGGACCGTCCCACGATGGCCAGGCCAAGGAAGACCCCAAGCCTCTCTGGTCCCTGCAGCCCCAAGTCTGGGTTGGGTCTTAAGCTTCCCCAGGACCTCCCCCCAGAAAGTTGGAATCTGAACTCATGGGTCCTTCTCTTGCTCTGGCAGGAAGTTTCTACCTTCACGTGAACATACAGGTGGGCCGGGCCTCAGCTTCCTCCTCTGGCTTATGGAGTAATTATTTCTGCTCCCCACACCTCCCAGCACTGTGTGAGAACAAGAGAACCTCGGACTGGAGGCTCTGCACAGGCTCAGAAGTACAGGCTCACGTCAGAACCTTCTTTGCCTCATTCCCTTTCAGCCCACACCGACTTTCTATCCTCTGCTTTCCAAACCCCTCACTTTACAGAACAGAGAATGTGGGTGCAGAGGCTTAAGCCAGGGGTCCTGTAGCTGGTGCAGAAGTCGAGACTGTCTTATCCCAGAATCTAGGTCCTGGGGCTCCAGGGCAACTTCTCGAGAAAATGGAAAGGTGGAAGAAGGGTGAGGGACAGACAGAGGATGGTGGTGGGGGGTGGGGGGGACAGGGGGTGCTGCCCCTCTGCCTGGAACCCTCCTCATCTGATAGGCAGATGGACTCCCCATTTTCCCTGCTCAGATGCCGCCCTCGGCAGGATTTTCCCGAACATCTGTCGGAGATGGAACACCCACCCCGCCCAGTCTCTCCCTCTTACATCCTCCATAAAGAAAAAAAAAACACTGACTCATCAATGTGGTTATTGTCTGTCTTCCCTGATTGCTGCGTGCATTTCAGGAGAGGTGGGCTTTTTACCTGTTTGGGCCTCTGCTGTCTGAGTATTATCTGGCACACAGTAGGTATTCAATAAATAACATTGGATAAATGAGTGAATGAATGAACGAGCGATTGGCTAAAGAGGAGGACAGAAGGACTCCTTCTGGGGTTTGGACTCTGGTCTTGCTGAGGGAAGGAGGAGACCCAGCCCAGGGAGCCCTCCCCATCCTGCGGCTGCTGTGCCTGGCCGGTCGGTGGGCTGGCCTGGATCTGGAAGGAGCTCTGACCCGACCTTCTCTCTTACCAGTCTCCCGCCCTTCCTAGGCATCAGGGTTCATTCTGGAACCTGAATTTGCTCATACCTTTTCTCATAGATGGTCTACCCGGTTCTTATACTTCAGGAGCACTGGGTCAGGAGCCAGTGAGACCCAGAGTCAAATCCCGCCTCTGTGACTTCCTTGCCAAGTGACTTTGGGGAAAGGGACCTCGCTCCTGAGCATCCGGCATCTCATTTGGGGGACTTGGGTACCGTCTCCAGTCTGACCCGCTAGTGCTGATGGGCACGCCATTCGTGCAGCAGACTCAGCCTGCCTCGTGAGGAGGACTTGCTAGAAAAAATAACAAACGCTTTATAGATCCTCACCCTGGACTGCGTGAGCTGCTAAGTGCTTCGTGGGCGCTTCATTTTATCGCCCGCCTTCTGGGGAAGGTACTAGCATTATTCCCATTTTAAAGAGGGGAAAATTGAGGCACTGAGGTGTTGAGTTATTCACCCAAAAGCCCAGAGGTAATGAATGGCAGAGCTGCGGGTTAGATATTAAAACCAAACAGGGGCGCCTGGGTGGCTCAGTGGGTTAAAGCCTCTGCCTTCAGCTCAGCTTATGATCCCAGGGTTCTGGGATCGAGCCCCGCATCGGGCTCTCTGCTCAGTGGAGAGCCTGCTTCCCCCTCTCTCACTCTGCCTGCCTCTCTGCCTACTTGTGATCTCTCTCTCTCTGTCAAATAAGTAAATAAAATCTTTAAAAGAACAAAACAACAAAACAAAACAGGCAGCGGAGAACAGAGATGAGATTCCAGAGGAGAGAAAGGCGCTCCGGCCTGGGGCGGGGCCGCTGGTGCTGGGTCCGTCACTTGCTGGGTGACCCGAGCTTCTCACGGGGCCAGGTGTGGAGGGAGCCCATGGGAGGACCAGCTCTCAGCGAGGGGTTCTGGGGAGCAGGGCCATGAGTCAAGAGAAGAAGTTCCTCTTTGTTCTGTTTTTGGAAACTTTTTTGGGAGGGCGGGATGGGCAGCTTCTGGTTATGAAACCAACACATGCTCATTCTAGAAAACATAGAACTGACTTAAAACTATACAGAAAAAAAAAAAAAAAGGTCTGAAATTTCACTACCCTGAATATCCACAGCTCCTAGTTCAGTGCATTTAATTTATTTGCTCAACAAATGTTTATCGTTTGCCTCCCATCAGCCAGACACTTGTTCTGGGCTCTGGGAACAGTGTGAGAACAAGAAGAACATGGTCCCTGGCCTCTCGCATGTGACACTTAGCCATAGAGCTGACTTGTGGCAGCCCTTATGCGGGCGGTGCCAAGAGGAGAGGGACAGGGTCTGGAGGTGCGTCTGGGGCTGGGTGGGGACACACAAAATCAGGACCTGAATGATGGGAAGATTTTGTATTTTGCATTTTCCACTATTAAGAGACAGTGTTTTCAACTGGGTGATTTAAAAATTCAGCTATGTGCAGAGAGCGTACACCAGGCAGAGGAACTGGCTTGAGCAGCCTCACAGCCTTGGGCCAGACCCCAGGACAAAGGCCTGAATCCCCCTCTGACCTAGTCCTTGTCCTCCTGAGTGTTTGCATCATCAGAGCCTGGACTCCGACCTCCCCTGTCCCCGTGACCCAAACTCTGGCCTGAGTTATCTGGGGAACATCCTGAAGGGCAGCCTTCAAAGTCACCCGGTCCTCCTGCCTCACCTAGCTCAGAGGGGGCAGAGGCTCTACTGAGGCTGCATAGCATGACCGGGCACAGCCATGGCCAGGGTTAGAAGTCAAACCTCTGATCTTCTGTTTTCTCTTTTTGTGGCTAGCCAGGTCTGGCCTGAGCAGCAGGGGCTGGAGACAGGCGAGGTCTGTTGGACTGGGGGTGCTCTGTCCCATCCCCTGTCCCTCATTTTCCCTTCCCTATGTGGTCAAGCTGGAGGAGTGGCATCTTGGCCAACAGTCCCTCCTGATGTCATTTGGGCATCACGGTGGTCTGCGAATCCACACCAGAGGATGATGGCTCTGCCTTGGCTTCCATTTGCTTTGAGAGACCCGGAGAGTGCCACGAGGCCTTCCTGTCTCTTGGGCCTGCCCCTCAGCCCCTGAAAGTCCTCTGTGTCCCTTGGCCTGGAGGAGTCACCTTGGCTGACCCACGGTTGGTGCTCATAGATGGGGCAAGGTCCAGGCCAGGGCAGGGACAATGAGGTCACTTGGTAAGTAGTGTCCCCTCCCCGTGCAGGTGAGCTGGGCCTGGCATGGAGTGGGGTGAGGATCCAGAGTTCTCTTTCTTCCTGACAAGGTCAGGGGAGGGCGCCTGCTCCCTCTGGGTCAGACGCATGTTAGCTCCTTGGCTGCATGTGCGCACCTGCCCACGGGGAGAGGCACCCGCCAGACCTGCATTGCACCTTGCAAATCATTTTGTTCGCTGCTTTGTTCCCGGGGCTAGAGCAGTGCCTGGTGCACAGAAGGTGCTAGCTAAACATCCCTCTAGGGATCACTAAGTAGATGATTAAATGAATGGATTTACTTGTATGAATGGGGGCAAGTGTGTGGGGATGAAGCAGTGCCCATTTCCAAGCCCGTGGTAGACTCAGACTCCTACCCTTGGACCCTGCCACACAAATGAACACAAGGAGACGGGCACACAGGTGTGTTCAGTCACTCGGGCTGGTGTGCACATCTATGTGTGTGTGTGTTTTTGAACCCGTGAATTCAGGGTGCGTAGCCACACTGCTGGTGCCTACGTGTGTGTGTGCAGACAAACACATTTGTAACATTTAAGAACATTGAATGTCATCGACCAGGTCCCTTCTGCTGATTCTGGTGCGGAGTGCTGGGTGGGACTCGGGGTGGAGAGAGTGTGGAAGGGCTGGGCAGGGCTCGGTCCTCAGGACGCTCATCACCCATGATGGGGACAGGCATGTATTCGAGCAGATCACATGAGGCAGCGAAGGATACTGTGTGTGTGTTCGGCTTTGTTTGGATGAGTATGTGCACGAGGGCAAGGAACCCTGGAGCCATCAGAATGTACCGCTGGATTCCCGGCTGTGTCCACTGAATGACTGGAGGGGAGGCTCGGGGGCAGTGATGACATGGACAGGCTGTTTTAAAAATCACCCATGGCGCATACAGTTGACCTTTGAACAATCGCAGGGTAGGGACATGGAAAATTCACATATGACTCCTGATTCCTCAAAAACTGAGCTACTAATAGCTACTATTGACTGGAAAGGGACCCTGCAGTTCAAACCCATGTTGTTCAAGGGTCAACTGGACTCTTCTGTGAGTGCGTCTGTGCTGGACACCCGTACCTGTGCACAAAGACGCATGTGCCTGTGGGCACATGGAACACCCCCACAGGTGTTCATACGGCCAGTCGTGCACGTGTACCCCACAGGCTCTGACAAGGCCTGCAGACATCTCTGACTCCTCTTCAGACTCCCTGAGAGTCTGGAGCCTAGGAGCTCCTCTTAGGAGTCTATGACATACACGCCCAGCACATACATTAAAGATGTGGGTGGTTGATGTGGGCTGCATCCTGGGGCAGGATGAGGGCCGAGATGTGGCTGAGCCTTAAAAGTGGCCCCAAAGGAGAGAGCTTGCTTTTGGCTGATGAATCCCTGCTCCTGTGTCCCTTTAACCACACCCGGGTCCCCCATCTGGCCTGAAGAAACCTGGGACAGGGAATCCCTGAGGTCAGGATGGGCTGCCGACTTAACGACAGTGGCACAGGGGTCATCCACGAATGCCAAGGCTTCAAGCTGTAGCACTTCATGCCAATGTAGGGAACTGGGTCTCATGGTTTCCAGTTGTTCCATGGGACAGCCCTGCTGGAGAGACGGAGCCTAAACCTCACACCAACATTTTTGTTCCACAGGCCAAGGGAGGAATGGGGGCGGATCCTGAATCTGGAGTTGGGGGCCTTGGTTTCAGTTGCTGAGCAGCAAGGTCTAGCCGTGTGACCTCAAGCACATCGTTTCACCTTTCTGTGCCTCAGTTTTCTCAACAGTAGAATTGGGATGACGATCTTTCCCTCAAGGCCTGGTCTGGAGATTCAATGAACAAATGCATAGAAGGTTCCTCACGTTGTCAGGGAGGTAGTAAGTGTCCACTCAGAAGATGGTAGCAGTTATGCTTTTGGTGAGAACAGCAATTATTCGACTTGTCTGGGTGGCCCGCAGCTGGTAGAGGCTCCCCCAAACAACCGGTTATTGCCCAAGGGCCTGGGAATTATAGCTGCCTGCTTGTTACCCCCGGGGTAGGACTCTGGGGACGGTTCTGTTCTAGCGCATGCGTGGGGCACATCTGAGCGTGGTGCAGGGCTGGCAAGTGCCCCGTGCGCTGCAGCTTTGCCCAAATCAGGTGACTGATCCCACCAGCGCATCAGCTTGAGAAACAAGTTTCGATCTCCCCCTGCCTGTGATGTACAGGCACGCTCGCTCGGGGCTGTGTGCTGGAAGCCCCTAAGCCCGGTGCTTAGGGACAGATGCATGGCTGCTGGCTCCAATGGCCCAGCACCTTACCCAAGGGCTGTGGGCAAGACGACTGGGGAGGCAGCTCAGGGATTTCCCAGTGATGGCTGCAGCATCGGGAGGCCCCAGCGGCTATTGGGAGGTGGGATGTCAGGGCTGAGAAAAGCCAGAGGACACTTCACCTTCTTCATTCTTCTGGGTTTGGGGAGATGGGCACCTCCCAGGAGACGGGAGAAGCTGGGGCGGATCCTCCCCTGGGTTTCGAATTGCCAGATTCAGCAAATAAAACTATGAAATACCCAGTCTGATTTGACTTTAAGATAAAGAGAAATACTTTTTCAGTGTAAGTATATCCCAAATATTGAGTGAGACATACTTATGCTAGAAAAAAAATACCATTTATCTGGGATTAAAATGTAGCTGGCCCTCCTGCACTTTACCTGGCAGCCCTGTCGAGGCCCCACTGGCACCAGCTGTGTGACCTCGGGCAGCTCGTCTCCCCTTTTAGATCTGTGTTCCCTGCAGCACAGTGGGGATAAACTGTTACCCTCCCATGGTTGTTGTCGGGATTAAAGAGATGGTGTAGACAGGCAACAGATGGCCATTGTTCAGACGCTGAGCTCTCGAGCCAAACTGTTGGAGTTCAGATCCTGAGTTGGCCGTGTCCTCGCTGTGGAACTTTGGGCTTGTGCTTCAGTGTCCTCTTCTGTTAAACATGTCCCATGTCCATATATATATATATATATATATATATATATATATTTGTGTGTGTGTGTTCTAACACACATGTATATGTGTGTGTGTGTGTATATATATATTATATATATATATATATATATATATATATATAAAATAGCACTTTTCTCAAGGAGTTATGGGTATGATTCAAAAATAAAACATACACATAAAGTGCTTATTACAGTGCCTGGTTCATAGTGAGCGATATATAAACATTAGTTACTATATTATTATTAGCATTAGTATTTATTAGTCATAGTCTCATCATTATCGCTTGTTCCCTGTTACTCAGTGGCCTCCTAGGCTCTCTCCTTTCTCACTAGTCATTTTCACATGAGTATGAATTATGTGATAGAACATTTTCCATTAGATTCGTCATGAGTGCTGGCTTGAGGAGGGGTGGTCGGGAGAAAGAACGAGGTCATGGTGTTGGGAAGGAAAGGGCGCACAAACCATCAACCTCCTCCTCATGCCTGGCCTTTTGGAGAAGCCAGCTGGGGAAGAAGTGGGAGCACTAGACTAGGAGTCAGAGACCGACTCTGCTCTGTGATCCCTGTCTCTTTCAACGGGGGCGGGGGGGGGGGGGAATGAGCCAAGACAGAAGGGACTGGCCTGTCTCCTGAGCTCCGAGGGAACCATTCCAGGGAGCTCGAACAGGCATCTCAAATCTGACACGTCCACCGCCCCAAACCTCTTCCTCCCATAGTTGGCCCCATCCCAGGTGGAGACGAGCCCACCTCTCTAGGGGCTCAGGTCCCAAACCTTTACGCTCTCCTTGACTCTGCTCTTTCTTGCATACTACATGTCCAAATCCATCAGGAAATCTTGTGGCTTCCTCCTGGAAGTCCTCCCTGACCACCAGAGGCTGGAGCCATACTCACACAATGCATGTGGACTGAAGCATGCCTTTGCAGGGAAGGGGTGGGGGTGGGATTTGGGTGGTGGGGGGCAGTCAGGCTCAGGTTGGATGGGCCAGGGCTCTGCGAAGTGGTGAATGGAGACAAGCCACTTGTCTCTCCAAGTAGCTTCTCCATGAAGAAACCAGTTTTTCGAAGCACATTTTTCTCAAAGCTGGTGTCTAGGTCTCTGTCAGCTGGATGCTGATCTGCTGGAGAGGAACCTGCTCAGAGAGAAGTCTATGGGCCTCTGTGCAGATGCAGGGGGTCTGATTCTTTGGGGAGCGTGGGCAGAGGGATCACCCCATCCCTTCTTCCCCATGCCAGGGGCGTTGTATCCACATGTAGGCTAGAAGCTTGCTGAGTGGGAAAGGCTGGGGCTGATTTAAATATAAATGGATCTCTCCTCATTGCTTTCCAGCAGCCTGAACTCCTCTAAAAGGATAATTAATTGGAATGAAAACGCCAGCTTTGGCTCCTTGGAGCAGGTCCTCTCAGGGAATTCACAATGCTTGTCTTCCTGCCTGTCGCCCTTCTCGCCCCCGCCCCGCAGGCTCCCTGTGAACTACTTCAGCATCTCAGCTGCAGAAGGGTGTCCCTGGCCATGTCTCCCTGCGGGGCAGGACGTGGCACTGAGGGCTTCTTACTGAGTGGCCACAGGTAGGTCAGTTTCAGGAAAGAATGCCATTGGTGATTGGGTCGGGGGTGGGGAGGGTCATGGGGAGAGTGCAGCACACTTGGCCTGTTCCATGCCACAGGCACCTGGTGGTCCCTCCCCATGGAGACAGAGGCATCTCTTCTGGCCCAGCCTATCTGTCAGCTTCTTCTGTTCTTCAGAGCAAGGCTGGTAGTGAAGTTGGGACATGGGTACTTCAACCGCCATTGTCACGAGTTCTCATCAAGTACTTGAGTACCAGGCATTTTCCAAGTGCTCTGTGTGAATATCAAGCCTTCACAACTGCCCAGTGAGCTGGGTACTATTTTAATTCCATTTTGCCGGGGCAGGGACAGGAGCACAGAGAGGTTATGCCACTCGCTGAAAATCACACAGCTAGTGTGTGGTGGACTCGGAATTCAGACCAGAACACGTGACTCCAGAGCCCTTCCCTGGGCCCTGGCTCCTGGCTCCAAGGTAGAGTAAAGACAGAGCTCACATACCCATTTCCAACCCCTTGGCCAGTGCCTCTCTCCCAGTGATTAGCCCCCTGGAGTCTTCCTCCTCCCACTGCTAGTTCCTGCATAATCACAGTTCTGTTCCTCTCTCATGCCTGCCCCCCCCCCCCCCCCCCGAACAATTGGCCCTAATCATGGCTGGCTGATCAGCTCCGTTGTGAGGAAACAAAGGAGACCCTGTGTTCTGATGTGAAGTTGACATAATGAAGAACAAGAGTGCTCAGCCTCAAAAGCCCTTGAGAGATCCCAGAAGCCCCCTTCAGAATCGCCACCACAGGCTCCATGTACCTCCTGGGCCTCCCCTACCCCGTCTGCTTTCCTCCCGGCCCTGCCAATCCCCAGCAAAATACCCACCACTGACTTCTCAGTGGACATCACTGTCTTTCAGTAGGGTTTAAAAAAGGTTGTGTTGGAAGGAGGGTGCCTCTTATATTCTCCAGGACAGAAAGAGAGAACAAGTATCAGAGCTCCAGGGTTGCCCGAACAGGCTTTTGAGGGCTAGCCTAGGAACGAACGAGTCTACCTTTACAAATTTGTTTCTGTGGAATGAGCTTGTCGGGTCCCAGAACCCTGGCAGGGGTGGACGTGGCTTATCCACTGAACTTCTTACAATCTCAGAATGCCTCTGGCAGCAGAGAGGTGAGGTGCTTGGGGAAGAAGAAAGGCCTTTCTCCCACAGTCTTTCCTACCCTAACCCCAAAAGCATCAAAATGCCCATTCCAACCTCTTCCTCCCATAAAGCACTTTTCCACACCCATCCATAACGCAGGGGGCAGGGGTGGGGAAGGAGGGAGGAGACAGCCAGGGATGTTGTAGAGTAGAAAGCAAGACGTGGCTCTATCAGTCTGCTGGGGCTGCCTTAACAAATACCACAGACTGTGGGGCTTAAACAACAGAAATTTATGTTCCAGAAGCTAGAAGTCCAAGACCAAGGTGTGACAAGGGTTGGTTCCTACTGAGCACCACCTCCCACCCTTGGCATGCAGGTGGCGGCCTTCTTGCTGTGTCCTCTTATGTATGGCCTTTCCTCCATGTGTGTCTATGTCCATGTGTCCTCTTCATTATTTAATACAGGGCAAAATATAGGACAACTGAGTACCTGATTCTGGGGAATAAGTCAAGAGGAGGAGGGAACAAAGTAGATTTGACTACTGGCTTTCGCTGCTTAAGTGGGAGCTTACTATAGCCCCCTTCAATGGGAAGAGCCCAAGATTTGGGGTCTAGAAGACCCGCATCCACATTGTGGTTGTGTAACCCAGGTAAGTCACTTACTCTCTCTGGTTCCTCAGTTTTCACATCTGTAAAATGGGATGACCAAATGACATCATCTATAGAAGTGATAAGCCACCCAGTGGCTGGCACATAATAGTACTTAGTATATGACAGTTCCTTTTTCCCCTGTCCTCTCTTCTCCCAGTCTGTGTTTTTGGGTCTTCCCACACTTACCTTTCCCAGACAAGGTGACTGTCTCATCTCTTCTTTCCACTTCTCCTCAAGGTTAGTCATATTATAAGACAAAAAGGCCTGATATCTGCAGTATAATTGACAATTCCTTGGTTTTCCAACCCATAAAAGGGTTGGGTCTGGTGGTATCTGAGTTTCTTCCCATCTCTGACTTTCAGGGATATTATAATCTATGGGGCTGTGGGATCTTGGCCGGAAATTCTGTTTGGGGCCAGTTGGGACCCAACTCATCCTGATGAAGAAAGGCTGGCCTGGGGGACAGTTCCAGGTCACACAGGCCACTCCCAAACTTACAGAGAGGGCTGCGTGGGTGGGGCTGGCCCAGGAGACAGAGCTAGGGGATGTTGCTCTAATTAAAACAAGTCTACATTGATTCCACGCTGACACTTTTTTTATAGAGTCTGCCTGACAACATGACTTATAAGAATTCTTGGTCAAAATAATTTTTTCATTAAAAAAGGAAAAATTCTTGCCAAAGCAACAGAGCCATACTGTCCAGGGCTCTATGAAAAAAACTGGCTCAGAACGAGCTGTGAGCAGGGAGATCTGTCTGCTGGCCCTGAGAGACTAGGGGCCAGAGTGGGCCCGAACTCTGAAGGGTTTCTGGTTCCAAGTCTGGCACTCCAAGGTCAAGGTTCCACAGAGGGGTATGGAATAGAATGCTTGGAGCTCCAACCTAGAGGGGGATACAGACTTGTTCAAGGTCTTGCTGCCCTCGCAGGCAGCAGAGCTGGAGCCATCTTATTCATGACTGAGAATTGGAGGATGGAAAAGGCAGCAGGTTCCACGGTGCTCCCCTCTTAGACTCCATTTTTCATTTTGAAAAGTAGGGGTAACATGCCTAAGCTAGGGGTTTGTAATGGGGATTAGATGAGAGGGTATATGGAAAGGTGTCTGGCTTAGTGATGGTAGGGACATACATTCCTGCGAGTATTCTATGAAAAGGCAGAGAACTTGGATTCAAGAGGCCTGGCTTTTGGGTCTGGCTCTGCCCCCTGGCCAGTCACTTGTGTTCTCTGGGCCTCAGTGTTCTCATTTACATAATGAGGGCAATAGTCCCTTCCAGGCCATCCTCACAGGGCATTATAAGGATCCTTCTTTCTGAACAGTAAATATAATACTGTACCCCACCAGGCAGGAGTAACAGTAAGAACTGGGGTTTTCAGAATGCTCCTTAGGAAGCAAACCATAGTCTGTCCATTTTATAGATGAGGAAACAGAGGCACAAAAAGGTCGAGTGGCTTGTCTGAGATCGGTAGTGCAAGAAGCCTGGTTCCAATCTCTGTGCTCTTGATTATTGTACCACATTGTCCCCCTAGAAGGACCATGAACTTCTATAACAACAACAACAACAAACAGTATAGAAAATAATATAAAAATAAAATAGTAGTCTAATACAATAATAAAATAATAATATAATAATAATAACCTAAAGGCCTTCTGAACAACAAGTGTGTCTTAACGACTTAGTTCTATGAGTACATTCTACTCACAAAGGAGGTGCTGGGGCCTGTGATCCGCTGACAGCATAGTCCTTCCTCCCCAGTTCTACCTAGGGAGTGAGGATGTAGAACTCCTGGGGACAATCTGGATATAGGAGCTCCACTCTGGGCTCTAGGCTGGTGTATTTCTCCCTCTTTTGTTATTGACCTTTTTATCTAACTGCCTGTGAAACAGCTTTGCTCTCCTGGGCCTTGGGTGAATCAGGCTGAAAATCAAAATGGAGGCTCTCCCACAATTCCCATGAAGCCCATGATAAAATGACAAATCCCTTCTCCTGGGAAGTCTTTAAGACCTTGGTCTCTGGGCCACAAATCCCTAGAAGCTCTGGATCATCTTCCCGATGCCCTGGGGAACAGCCTGTGTGTCTGTGGGTGACAGCCCAGACAGGAGTCAGAATGAGTCTAAGTGAGGGTCCAGCAGACTGTAGGCTGGTCTGGGCACAGAGTAGATGATGGCATCTTGAGTCCCCATGGCAGCCACAACACAGGCCTAAGGGGGAAGCATGTGGCCTTCTAGCAGCCCTGGAGAGCACCAGCTCCAAGCTCCTCAGGTTTGAGAGATGGTAACTGTAGACCAGAGATGGGAAAGGAGTCAGCCAAAGTCACACAGCAAATTGTTTGCCAAATTGGGACTAAACTAGATCTTGGCAGACCTTGTAGGATGCATGTCTGCACTCCTGCCCCAGTGAACAACTAAAGGCAAGTAGGACAGAGGCCTGGAGTGGAAAAAGGAAGGTCATCTTCTTCTCTGAGCTCTAGCTGCCCTCCCAGTGCCTCTACTATTTAACATTGCACTGCTTGACCGGTCAGGACTTCAGGTTTGGGAGGTCAACTTAAGACCTTGTCAGAGGGGCCTTAATCAGGACTCAAATTTATGGGGATATGAGCCATTTCCCTTTAAAAATGGTATACTAAATGTCACTATATGACACCTGGCTCCTTGCCCTTGCCTTTCTTGTGACAAGTGACCCAGCCAGAGATGTCCCAGTTGGAGGTTTCTTAAAACAAGAGAGACCACAGTTCAGAAAGGGAGGCTTGCTGAGGAAGTGGCTTTAACTGGGCACTTACTATGGGATAGGCATGTACTGAAGCCTACATATAAACCTTATTTAAATTCTCATTTAAATCTCATATGAGTTGTGTAAGGCAGGTATTATTCAATTTCCATATTGCAGAGGTGACAACTGAGGCTCAAAAAGAAGAATTGTTTTTGCTCCAGGACAGACAGCTTGTAGGCATCAGAGTCAGGGTTCACAATCAAATCTGTTCAACTCTGAATACTTTCATCACTTCAAATTATTCTTTTAGGGAAACAAGCAATATGGGAAAATTCCCCGCGGTGGGCAAGAACTTGGACGATATACCCCAAAGCCTGAGACTTAGAGGAGAAGGGACACAAGGACCTTAGAGAATCAGCCATCTTTTACCTGGTGCTTTGGATTTTAGGCCCAACTTGTGGTATGGGCATGACACTCATCTTAGCAAGTCCATGAAACTAAATGTACAGATGGTGACACCAAGGCTCAGAGAGGCCTGTATACCAGTTCAAGATAACACTGTGTTTGGACCAGAGTCAGAACTTGAACCCAGGTCTCTGGTAACTCTGGGTTCTGCTGGTTTCCTAGGCTGCAGGGAGCTGTCCCTGGTGCTGACCCAAGATCCACACTGGCTTGGATTCCTACACTAATGGGCACTTCAAATCTTATTTTGGTTCAGGAAGACAAAGCCCTGACAGGACAAGGGACTTGTCCAATGTCACATAGCAGGTCCCTGTGCAACTGGAGTTACCTTTTCACTCACACGGTCACTTGGGGACTTTGCATTTCTAGATTGACATTTGAACTTTTCTTATCTCCTGGGTTTCCCAAAATGCTGTTTGAGACCGGACTTGAAGCTTGTACTGGTCATTAACTCTGCCAAAGTAGAAGATAGAAATATCTCACAAGTTTGTGTTATTTGCTAATTTGCAAGATGTCTTCATCTTGAATTTGATGGAAAATAGAGATAAAATACAAGAGATTCAGAGAGGTTAATTGACCATCTTAAGTTCACCCAGCTAGTGAGTGGTAGAATCTTGAATCTTGTTCTTTTCCCTCCTAATCTTGATGTCTCCTGCACCAGGGAACAAAATGGGGAAGAAATTTTGCTGGTTTCAGACCTCTTGGGAACTGGACATGCCTCCATCTGAACATGTTGGGTGTCTAGCTCATCTGGCCTTGGTAGATGCCTTCTTTACAGCCATGGCACGAGGGAAAAAGAGGTAGACCATTCACAGCCCATTCCCACCTTCCACTTAACCCCAGGCGGTGTCAGCCTCTGGGACTTGGCCAGGAATTCATATGCAAACTGTACGAGAGCCCACAATCTGGACTAAAAAAACCTTTCAAAGATTGGAGAATGAGTATGAAGGAACTTTCCTGGAGGCTGAGAGAAAGAAGACTGTGGAGGCAAATAGGAGTCAGAATGAAAGATGAGTACCCACCCACACTTCATTCAGCCTGGTGTTCACTGTCATCATAGGGCACCTTGACCACAAGACTCTTTCACGGTGTATGCAGACCTCTTTTGGGATGGTAGATTGTGAAGATATTGGCAAGGTGGTTTTAGTATATAGATTCAATTTCAATTATGGGTCCCAGCCAGGTTACACATAATTTCAATTATGAGTCCCAACCAGGTCTCTACTTCCTATACTCTGTTCTTCCCTGTTAATGAGTATCACTTCCCAAGGAGGAGTTAGTGACTATAGCCACTGTGTTTGTATTTGTCTGCAAGTGATTAGGAATATATCAGTCCACTCTTTCTCTCTTTTATCTCTTTCTTCTTTTACTCTCACCCATCCCATACTTTCAACCAAGCAAAAGTGGGTGAGGACCAAGCAACCTAGAACCCCAGGAGATGACGGTGGGGGAGGGAGGGGAGTTGGGAGTGAGAAATTTCTCATCCAATCAGGTGATCAAAGAAAGACCTGCTTCTTCCCTCCTTGCCCTCACCCCACCCTTTATCTGTAATAAGCTCCCTTTTCCCAGATTGCCATGGAGGAGGAGGAGAGGGTGGAAAATTATTCTTGTTCTGCTCCTAGAAAACTTTAAAATGCTATCACCATGGAAACTGCTCTTGAGCACTCATGGAGCATGCTGTGGGAGAGGGTGAGGCAAGAGAAGGGAAGTGGGGGGAGGATGAGGATGGTACTGAAGTGAGATGCACAAAGGGGTCTTTGTACCACCTCACCTCTGTTACAACTTTTGGTTTAGTTGATGCATGATGGAACCAGGCTATGTGGACTGAGAACTCTCCCTTAGAAGTGAGTGGGCACAAGCCATCTCTGGACTGAAGGGGTCTGGGGTAACTGGGGATCTATTCCCTGATGTGTGTGTGTGTGTGTGTGTGTGTGTGTGTGTGTGTGTGTGTATGAGAGAGAGAGAGAATAAGGAGAGGGGTACAGAGATAAAACACAAGCCCTGCCCTCATAGGAATTTGATAATTAGAGGAGGAGAAAGAACTGTGTGCTCCAGAACTGACTACATGCCATGCAGTTTATTATATATTTCTTTTTTTAATCCTTGTATTGGCCCTGTCAAAACAATCATTTTTACTCCCATTTTACAGAGAAGGTAAAAAAGGCTCAGAAAGCCAAGTCACTTTTCCAAGGTCACACTGCCAGATAATAACAGAGTTGAATTTGAGAACTGTCCTCTAGCTCTAAGTGATAATGACCAGAAACTGTTTATTCCATGTCTACTATGTGTCCGGCACTGTGCTAGACAATATATTTATAATTCTTACAGCCATGTGACCAGGTGATTTTTACTTCCAATGCACAGAGAAGGAAACTGAGGCTCAGTGAAGATAAAGAAATTTCCAAAGGTCATACAGCTAAGAGATGACACAGCCAGGATTAGAAAGGTAAATGGGAAAATCAGGATTTGAATCCAGGTATGCCTGATGCTGAGAAAAGCAGTGCATTTCCCAGCATACTTTGCAGCCAGTAATCTATATGAAGACAGTAGGTGAATGCTGAGTGCAGCCTGGGGCTAGAGTGCCTCACCTCAAGAGTCCATCATGCAGATGGATTTTGCAACATGGCCACTTTGCACACATTGTCCCTAAGGCCATGGAGAGTTTGGTCCAAACGTGGAGGAGAGTAGAAGGCTCCACGATGAGCCCAGTGACTAACTCATCCTGAGGGCATGGGCAATGGCAGAAGAAGCATACAATGGGCTTAGTGGAAGGAAATGGTTGAACCGGAGGGCAACTATGAAGGGCAAAGCCTCTTGCAATTTAATTGGCAAGTTCTTCCTTTGCTAGAGGGAAAGGGGAAGGAAATATATCAGTCAGAATAGGTTAAGTTATGCTGTGGTAATGAACATTCCCAGAGATCAGTGGTTGAATACTCCTAGTTTTATTTCTCACCCATGCTACATGGTATCTGTTAGCTTTTGCTTAGTGGCAAACTACTCCAAAAATTAGTGGCTCAAAAAAGACACATTTTATATTTTCCCTGATTCTTGGGGTTGGCTGGATGATTCTTATGGAATGTGGCAGTTTAGGTGGGGGCTGGTTGTATACCACTCACATATTTGGAGCTTCATTTGGGACAGCGGAGGCCCTTCTCTGACTCATTCACACAGCAGCTGAGTTCCAAGGTACAAAAGAGGGCTAGACATACAAGCACTTCACAAATCTCTCCATCACATCTTCTTGTATTCCATTGGCCAAAGCAAGTCACACAGCTGAGCAGGTTCAAGGGGTGTAGAAACGGACTCCATCTCTGCGTGGGGGGCAGGTAGTAGCAAAGTCACGTTGGAAGGGGGGTATGTACAAGGATGGGAGGACTATTGCTGCTGTCTTTATAATCTGCCAAATAATGCTCCATCATAGGTCAGCTGGAGGAATCTGCCCATGTCGTCCTCATTCCAGAACCCAGGCTGCATGGCTCTATCTTACTGCTGCTATGACTATTGAGGCTGGAAAAGAGAGCCTGGTGAAGTGCATGTGTATTTTAAAAATCTCCCTCAAGGGTGGCACCCCGCTTCTGGTCTCATTTCATCGGCCAAAACAAATTATATACATACCCAGTTTCAAGGAGGGGAGAAGCAGGGTCCTACCATGTGCTTGGAAAGGGAACTGCAGACCTTTGAGAAATGAATAACTTCTGATAACTACCATAGCCATCATTTATTGAGCGCCTACTATATACCAAGCAATTTAAGAATTCCTTAGGGTGTTTTCCTGGCATCTTTCTAAAGCAGGGGTGATTATCACTGTTTTGAAGCAAAGCTGGTTGAGGAATCTACCCAAAGTCACACATCTGGTAAGAGGCAGAACCAGCACTAGGATGCAGGGAATCTGACCCCAGAGGTGATGTGCTTTCCAGAATGTCATGTTATTCCTCTAGCTCATCATAGAGAGGACAGATGAGATATTCCATAGGTGATTCTGGCTTCTTGCTAGAAAGGTGGCTGAGGTGACTTTTGTATTGTTTGTTCACTTAGTCACTTACTCACTTGATCCACAATTATTTAAGTGCCACCATGGGCAAGAAGAGCAGTGAGCAACACAGATGGGATCCCTGCTATCATGGAGCATATGATTTGAAACTCCCACTTCTGATCCCAAAGTCAAGAATTTTGTACACAATGGAATACTATGCAGCCATCAAAAGAAATGAAACCTTGCCATTTGCGACAACATGGATGCAACTAGAGCGTATCATGCTTAGCGAAATAAGTCAAGCAGAGAAAGACAACTATCATATGATCTCCCTGATATGAGGAAGTGGTGATGCAACATGGGGGCTTAAGTGGGTAGGAGAAGAATCAATGAAACAAGATGGGATTGGGAGGGAGCCAAACCATAAGTGACTCTTAATCTCACAAAACAAACTGAGGGTTGCTGCGGGGAGGGGGTTTGGGAGAAGGGGGTGGGATTATGGACATTGGGGAGGGTATGTGCTTTGGTGAGTGCTGTGAAGTGTGTAAACCTGGTGATTCACAGACCTGTACCCCTGGGGATAAAAATATATGTTTATTAAAAAAAAAAGAACCAGTAGAATACCTGTTAAATAAAGCTTCAAGAAAACTAAAAAAAAAAAAAAAAAAAGATTTCTGTAAATTCTCAGCCTTAGAAAATGGGGTGTTTCCAAGGAGGAGGAGGACCGCAGGGTCTCTACGCTAACAGAGTTTCCCCAGGGGTCAGAGGAGCTGGAGGGCAGGGTTCCAGCACCTGGGCTTCTTGGAAAGCCTCAGTGATGCATCTTATAGGAGCAAACAGTTACTGAGTAATGCATTCCATGCTGTGGGCAGAGACTTTCCTGGCTGCTGCCGGCATCCAGAGAAGCTGGGCTGAGGGCTAAGCGGTGGAGTTCCTGGAGCCCACACAGATGAGCTTTTTGGCAATTGTGAGCTAGGGACAGAGGTCATTGTCTTGTTAAGCCACCGTGGTCCCAAGAGCTTCCAGTCTGTGTCAGCTGAGATGTACACTGGGACCCAAAGAACTTTGGGATCACCCAACCCAGCCTTCTCTCTCTGTCCCCACTATGCATCAGAGTGCAGCACTTGGCTGTTGCCTGCTTGTCACATGGTCATTTAGCTCCCTTTGGACCCCCTCCAGGGATGAGGAAGCCACTACCTCCAGAAGCAGTCTGTTCCAAAGTCCTTCTGATTCTTTGGCGACTTTGCCCAAAAGCCCACACAACCCACATGCCATCAGCTATGTAGAGACAGCACATGCCAGAATGCTGAGTGTCCTGGGTTCTGTGACATTCTCTTGGCGGGTGGGCTGCTGGTGGGGAGGGGCTGTTATGTGAGCACGCATGGCCCCAGGCAGATGGGCCCGGCTCTGCCAGCCTGTCGCTCAGAGATGCTGAAGCCTCAACTCACTCTGGTTCCCTGCAAGTACAACTATTTATAAAAGATGAGCCCCGCCAGGGAACAGGGAGAGGCTGAGACACCTGCTTCCCCTGCCCGGGTGGCCAGCACTCCCCGTGCATTTCCCAGCCTTGTCATCCTGATCGGAGGACCCCCCCAAGGTCTCAGCCCACCAGCCTCCAGTAAGCCCCACCAGCACCACCTCCCTGCCTGCCATGCCCTTGAAAGGACCATCTCAGGGATGGGGTTGGGGGTGGGGGGATGGTGCTCTACCCAGAATGGCAGCTCCTTTGTCCTGCTGTCTTCCAAATTCAGCTTTTGGAGAGGAGAGAACAGCTCCTCTTGGAGGGGCGAGGCTGTGCCATCCCTTCTGAGAACGTGTGGTGTCTCTTCGTCTTACAGAGCTGGCCCCTGGCTACCTGATCTTACTTCCCCTCTGAGACTGGAAGCTTCTTAAGGGCAGGGACCATGAATGGTTCTTTTATGCCAGCTCTGAAGTATGGCTCTGATGATCCTGCAGGAGCAGTTTCTCCCAGCTGGCAGTGTAGCACAGGGTGGGGGATGGAGCCGGCTTTGGGGCAGTTTGGAGCAGGCCCAGAGATGCGGGATCAAATCCTGACACCGTACCTCTATTTTCTCATTTGTCAGAGAAGAATGAAAATTATCTCCCTCTCACTGTTGTGATGATCTTAAATATTGTCTATCATTACATTTTTCACTAGTTAATGAATGGCTGAGTTCTGGACTATGTAGCAAAATGGATAGAGCCCTGAATTACGAGTCAGGAGACCTGAGTTCTGCCACTCCTGGCCCCAAGTAGTGTGATGTTGGACACTAAACCCCTCCTTTGGGGTGCCTGGGTGGCTCAATGATTAAGTGTCTGCCTTCAGCTCAGGTCATGATCCTGGGATCCTAGGATCGAGCCCCATATCGGGCTCCCTGTTCAGTGGGAGGCCTGCTTCTCCCTCTCCCACTCTCCCTGCTTGTGTTCCCTCTCTCGCTGTCTCTCTCTGTCAAATAAATAAATAAATAAAAATCTTAAAAAATAAATAAACCGCTCCTTTGGAAGCCCCATTTTTAGCATGGGCACGATGGGTATGCTAATGACAGTGACATCCATCCTCTTTCTCAGGGCTTGTTGTGGGGCCGAGATAGGGGAGAACCAGACTGTAAAGCGCTTGTAGAGTTTGTGCCAATGGCAGCCATGTTGGGGTGTGAGCCCAGGGATGCGACATGCCTGCGTCAAGGGTAAGAGGGCGGAGAGAGTCCGGATGGACAGACTTCAAAACATGAACAGGCCTGGGCATGGGGAAGCTTCATTCAGTCCCCTCACTTCCAGTTGGTTTTCTCTGGGGCAAATTGGGTCACCTGGCGTGAGTGTGTTTTCTTCTCTGTAACACTGGAATGACAGTATCTCGTTCATGAGACGCTATGAGGAAAGCAAGTCTCCTGACTGTCTGGAGACAAAGGGGGAAAGCTAGGGTGTCCTGGGGGAAGGGGAGAGATGCTACCCTGGGTGTAAGAGCGCGATGGGAGGGAACGGTCACAGTCACTGGTTGTGAAGTACCCACCGCAGGCCTTGCGGAGGCTGTTACTAGATCGTTTCTAATACAATAGTCCAACTACAAGGACATTATCTTCTTCATTTTACAGATGGGGAAACTGAGGCACGCAGCATCGTCTAATGTCACAGGTTTGGCAAATGGCGGCACCAGGAACTGAACCCCATGTCCCTGGCACTAGGCCTTGCCTTCTGCGGTTACATCATGCTTTGCCCACAGAAAACTTCCAGGCCCCTCTGTGTTCATCATGGTGGAATTGAGGGTAGCTGGGACGTTTTTCTAGAGGGTCAGAGGGCTGGGATGAGTGGGCAGTGCCTCAGGCTCAGGCTGCTGAAGTCCTTTCAGGCAAAACCTAAAAGTCTGTTCCAGCGGCAGTTTGGCTGGGGGTGTGGTTGGCAGGGACTGCGGGGTACGAGGAGTTAAACTACACCCCCCAAAAGATCTGTCCAAATTCTAACTCCCGGTACCCGTGAATGTGATTTTATTTGAAGTAGAGTCTTTGCAGATGTAATTAAGTTCAGGAGCTCCAGAGGAGATCATCCTGGATTTAGGGTGGGCCTTAAATCCAATTACTGGTGCTTAATAAGATCAAGGAGAGAGAAATTTGGAGATACACAGACCCCAAGGGAAGGCCAGGTGAAGGTTGAAGCAGAGGCTGGAGTTAGCCGTCAAGAGCCAGGGAAAGCCAGGAGCTCATGGAAGCTGGAAGAGGCAGGGAGAACATTCTCCCTTAGATCCTTCAGAGGGAGCATGGCGCTTTTGACACGTGGATTTAGGGCCGCTGGCCTCTAGGGCTGTGAGGGAGCACACCTCTAGGGTTGGGAAGCCACTTGGTGGGGATTTGTTCTTGCTGGCCTGGGAAAGTACTAAAGCACTGGAAGGTGGTGGCTGGCCTGAGGTCTGGGGTGTCCCAGAGCTGGTGGTCTCTGGGCTGGAAGGAGGGGTGGGAAGGGGGCTGGGCCACGGTGACCGTGCCAAGCTTCCTGCCCTAAGATGCTGGGTTGTGGGGCCAGGCCTGGGCTGCGGGAAGAGAGGAAGGCTGCTGACGCCTGGCTGGGCGCCTGTGAAACATGACTTCCAGTGCATTGTGCATTGTGCTGGTCTTCCCTACAGTCCCAGACAGCCTTGCTGCTCAGGGCTCCCAGGGGAAAGGAGAAGTAGCAATACCCTCTGTTTTATTTCCCCGTGTATGAAGTCTTTCCGGGACCAGGGGTGTTCCATCAGGGACCCAGTTTCCCCATCAGTAGGTAGAGGGCTCAGCTCCCTTGCACAGGTACTGGAGTAGAACGGAGAGCGAGGGGAGGGAGGCGGTCCCTCAGAGCATCTGTGGATGTTGGGATCAGACTAAGCTGAAATGTTTTTGGCAGGAGGACTTAGTCCTGGAGGTTTCAGGAAGACACAACTTTTTTTTTTTTTAAGAGTTTATTTATTTATTTGACAGACAGAGTTCACAAGTAGGCAGAGAGGCAGGCAAGAGAGAGAGGAAGGGAAGCAGGCTCCCTGCCCAGCAGAGAGCCTAATGCAGGGCTCGATCCCAGGACCCTGGGATCATGACCTGAGCTGAAGGCAGAGGCTTTAACCCACTGAGCCACCCAGGTGCCCCAGGAAGACACAACTTTTATCTAGAAGAAAGGAAGAGTGTGGTGTAATTCATGCCTAAAGAGACACATCTTGGGTTGATTTTACTAAAGAGCAGGTTGTTTCTCTCACAGAGGATGGAAAGGAGAGGGTTACTCATGGACATGGGGAGAACAGTGGTGGGAGGGACCTGGGTGTCATCCAGTGTTGGATGGATGGGAGACTCTAAGCCCGAGCCTGATGCACAGACATCTGGCTGGTGGGGGATTCCTTATACTTACCCCTGGAGAGTGGAATTGGGCTCCACATCCAGGAGAGGTTTATGCCAAATCCTACTTACAGATAGCAAAGGGCTTTGTGTGTTGTGTTCGAGCCCCATGTTAATGATGAAGGGGTTGGGGGGAGCAAGCTTGAGCTGGCCTTGAAGGATGTGCAGGCAGAGGGAACAGTGTGAACAAAGGCGCGGAGGTAAGAATTAAAAAAATTTTTTTCTAGAGAATGAAGTGCCTTCATCCTGGGTAGAATTGGTAATGTGTGTATAGCCCAGTGGGAGGCAAGGCTGGAGGGATAGGGGCTGTGGATAGTCATGTTTCCTGTGGGTTGCTGTGATGCTAGCCTTCATGTGCCTCTTCTCATTGTATCCTTGTCATAGACTCGCAGGATAGGGACTGCGATACCCATTTTACAGAAAAGAAAATGGAGGCTCAAAAGAGTTGAGTAAATTTCCCGCAGAGCATGGTGTGGGAACTGCCTGACCCATGTGGAGGCACGTTTTGGAGGATCTGGAGAGCTGGAAAGAGATGTTTGGACTTGAAGCCACAGGTCATAGGGAGTCATTGTAGATGTTTGTGCGGGAGCATGGCACAATGAAAGCGATGCTGATGATGCTGACAGAGACATGACAGCTAAGTGGAAACTAATAATAAAATAACAGTACAAAATAATAACCATAAGAGTAAGAATGGAAGACTCAGGAGTATCTTGGCTGTCTAAGCATCTTTGTTTCTTAGTCAGAGGGCACCTAGAGGTCAGGCTGAAACAAAGGCATATCTGAGATAGAGAGAGGCTGGGAGGCAAGGTTGGGTTGAGTGAGGGAAGAGAGAGGATGTTGGGGGAGCCAGGAGAGAGGGGACTGATGAGCTCTGGTGGCTCCGGAAAGAGAGAAGACGGGAAGATGAGCTTTAAGGGGAACCTGGGGATGGCTTTTTCTATGGACATCCTGGCAGGGCCAGAAGGGCAGCCATGTCAGCATTGGGTTAGGTGTGGCTTGGCTACTACCATGCTGTGTGATCATGGGAAATGCACTTTATGTCTCTGAGCCCCTGTTTCCTCATCTTTAATATCCAGAGAATATATTCCCTCCCACCCCCCATCCCACCCCCCCCAAAAAAAAGTTCTGTTCCATGGCTCCTCTCTGTGGCCCAAGGCTACTACTTGGGAGGCAACTTCACATAGAACATCTCAGTCCCACCAGCCCCTTTCCATAGAGGATGGGGTAGCTTTCCTTTGAAGGGGACCCTTGAACTGGTCTTGAAGGTAGGGATGCAACATTTGGAAAATGGTAGGGAAAAGGTATTGCTGGCAAAGGGCACAGCAGCAGTAAAGGCACAGAGACATGGATGGACCTAGCTTCTGAGGTCTTTCTTGGCTACTGTCTCATTATTTGTGCCTCTTCTGGGTCTGTTACTGTACACAATCCAAGCACTGGTAGACTCCAGTACTTGGAGAACACTTGTAGGTGGGGTTTGCACCCATTTCTTGGTTGGGGCAAGTTGAGGCAGAAATGACATCATTGCTTAGAAGGGAGAACATAATGCTGAGGTCCTGTCAGCTGTCAAGGAGCAGGCTGGGAGGAGAGGGTGCAACTGTTGTCACATTATTTTTGCTCCCAAATTGAAATTAAAGATCATTTCAACTCCAGATGCTGGAAAGGTCTAGGTTCATTACTTTCCAGGATTTTGTCCATGCTCTCATTCTACATTCAATTAGAGCAATTTAAGGTAATTAATTAAATTTGTTATTTGATTAATAAAGATAGAAATTCAGCTAAGTTGCTGTGAAGGAGAAAGTCATGTTGGGATTTGCTAACAGAGGTTTAGGGAAACTGCTTCCTGCCCACTGCTCTGCCTACTGCTCTCCCCAGTTACCCACTTTATTGTCTCTGGACCTCTACCATTCTAGCTTGGGCCGAGGAGTGAGAGCTTCAGAGTCAGGGTCCTATGTGTGTTTGTGTTCTAGAAGGAGCAAGGAGGCTGGAGTGGTTGGAGTAGTGTGGTCCAAAATGGAGAGGCAGGAAATGAGGAAGGTGTGAATAAGGCATTGCTTCATCTGGAAGGGACAGGGTGCTAGGTGGTGGGGGGTCCAGACACACAGCTTGGAGCAGGCTGGGAAGAAGTCGGACAGACACAGAAGCTGCAGGCTGCAGAAATCAAGGGCCAAACCATAGGGATATAGGGTGGGGAGGAGGGGAGGACCAAGCCATGTGGAGCTGTCCAGCAGAGGCTGGATGCAGGTAACAGGTGCCAGGACTGACAGTGGGTCAAACCAGGAACAATACCAGGTCAGGCCAGACACCAACATGAGGAGTTAGCATGGGTCAAAGTTTGAAATCCAGAGGGTTTCTACAGTATGACACAAACCCCAGAAACTCCAGATCAGTAAATGACATTTAAATGTAATTTTTAAAATCTACATGGAAATAAACACTGTAAACAGAGTCAAAAAACAAATGAAAAAAAAAAAAAAGGGAAAATGCTGATGCTCCTATACAGACAGAGGCTAAATCTTTAATATCTAAAGAGTTCCAATAAATCAATAATGAAAAGAAAAACATAAGACCATTTGGGTAAGGCCAGGAATGGACAGTTATTAAGAAAAGAACTTAAAATGGCTGCATGTGCAAAGTTGCTCATTCTCCCCCGGAGTGAGAAAATTGCAGAGACATTCTTCTTATTTATCAGATTGGGCAAGTTTCAAACATATCATATACTGAGTGGAAATTGGTGTGGAGAAATAGGTGCCCTCAAGCCACACTGACTATTCCTTGAAGGGCAATTTGACATTATGGATCAAAATGATAAATATACATAGTGTTTGACATAGAGATTCAGCTTCTCAGAATTTGTCCTATAGATAATATAAGGATTTATTGTGGCCCTTGTTATAGCTTAATGGGAAACAGTGGGAGAGCTGGGAAATAATGAAGGTATAGCCGGGTAGTGGAATACTATGCAGCCACAAAAAAGAAAGAGGTGGCTCTCCATGGCTTAAGGGGGGAAGATTGTTGTTGGGTGTAAACAAAGCAAGATCCAGAATGATGCGTATAGGATGCTGCCATTGATGTAAAAGTAGAAAAGAATGCATCCTACATGAGCATTTTCACTTGTAAAGGCATAGACTATCACTGGATCAGTAAATCACTTGAGTCTAGGAGCAGTGGCTGCCCTTTGGAGAGGGGAACCAGGTGACCGGGAGACAGGAAAGGGAGGGACTTACTTTCCCCTGTATTTACCTTTCATGCCTTTTGAATTTTGTATCAAGTATATGTGTTTCCTGTTTAAAAGAATAAATCAAATCTCAATACAAAAACCAACCTAGCAGACATTGGCATGGCAGGATGTGACAAAGTCAGGGTCAGAGATGCAAGGAGAGGTTAGGGCAAATGTGATCTTCAGATCCAAGGAAGACAGGAAGGGGATTCATCAAGCCCACCTCTGGGAAGCAGACCTCATCTCTCCATCCTTGTTCTGTGGGTGCTCAGTGAGGGAAAGGCCCCAGCTGGGTCCTCCAGTGGCTCCTTCTACACCCTGGCACTCCACGTGGATGTATGATGTTCCCTCCCCACTGCCTTATTGTTAGACCTGGAGGTTGTGGGTGGCTGACTTGCTTCCCCCATACTCCAAGCCCTTCTTTTTGCCTCTTGGGGATCCTACAGTGACCGGAGCTCTCCTTAGCTGGTGGGGCCATACCCTTTTCTCTTACTCCAGGCAGAGTGAAAGGACACAGTGTGTCTGGGAAGCCATTTCACCCTGTCCACAGCCTCGCCTGGTTCCCACTGTGACCTCACCTGCCATTCTTTCCCATCACCTGCCGTATCCAAGACAACCGACAGCTCCTAGTGGGCAGTGAAGGGAGAATGGGGGGGCAGGAAGGGTCAATTCAGCAGTCACAGCTTCCTGGCTGAGGAGTCACCTGTTCTGTCTGAGGATCTCATGGCAGGAGGGAGATCAGACCTTTCATGAAGCACAAGGAGACTGCGGGGGGGGGGGGCTCAGAGGCACTGATGGAGAGGCTATTTCATAAACCAGTGCTGCAGGCTCTGGCTATTGTCCAGCCTTCATGGAGTGATGGGAACAGCATGAATATTGGATCAGAACTGGACTGGATGCCCTCCTCCAGCTCTGACTAGCTGTGTGACTTTGGGTAGGTTCCTTGACATCTCTGAGTTTCTGTTCTGACTGGTTCACAGGCTCAGTAAGGGCCTGCGATAAAACTAAATGGGATTTGTGAACACTAAAGCTTTAGTGGTTAAGACTTTCTGCTCTAGAGAGCCAGAGAATTCGAATTTGAATTTGAATCTAGTTCAATTTGAATCCTAGCCCTATAGTTTGACCTCGGCCAGATGACTTCTTCGCCTCTGTATCAGGTGTTTTTGCTATGTAACAAACACCTCACAGCTCAGTAGTTCAGTGCAACTACCATTTATTTAGCTCATGGTTAATTGGGTTAGCAGCTTCCCTAGGGATCGGCTGAGCTGTCCTTCTGGTCAAGATGGGCTCAGCTGATCTTGGCTGGGCCCTCTCATGTGTCTGCTGTCAGTTGGTGGATCCTCTGGAACTGGCTAGTTAATTTGGCCTCAGTTGGGATGACTGGAATAACAGGGCCTTTCTCCATGAGGTTTAAGCCTCAGCAGGCTGACCTGGGCGTGTTCCCAGGATGGTTTAAATGATTGAAAAGCAGCAAGAGAGTAAGCTCCAATGTGCAAGCCCTCTTCAGGGCTCTGCATGCTGTTTGCCTCTGTCTCATTGGCCAAAGCAAGTCACACGTGCAAGTCCTGTGTCAGGGTGGGAGGGCGCAACCCAAAGTAGTGCCTTAATTCTCTGGCAGCAGGGAAAAGGGGACCCTTTGCAGCTCTGGATATAGATTTAGGCTTTGTTCCCCTCTAGAGCTGGTTCTGAGGTGCTTCCCAGGACCCTAAGGGATGCATTTGCTCCTCCCCACTTCCCCCTCTCCTCCCTCCAGGGATTAGAGCACTTCTGGATGGGGAAGAAAGTGGTCTGGGTGTGTGCTCATCTAGTGGTTGGTCCTGGGAGAGACTTCAAGCACCTGTTAAGCTGGGATTTTAAACTTTCTCCCCATCAAAACTCACATAGATCAGCAGGCAACCCTATGCATCACGCACTGTGCAATATTTTCTCTGCTATAACCCACAGTTGCAGGACAGCAAATGACCTTCACATGCCTGTTAAGTGTAAGGTAGAGACTGGAAGTATTGGACACGTAATCTGGAATTGTGGTTGGGGATCTGTGATGCCACCACTAGCCAAACGAAGATCCTTGGACAGTTGTTATGACTTCAGGAAAAATCTAAGGGGCTGCCATTTTGGCATGAATATACAAACCATCCACAGGTGGGGAGAGGGGGACTGACTTTATTAGACTTTTTAAAATCTTGAAAACAGGATATACATAACTGCCTTCACAGATCCCAGCTTGGCAACCACAAATCTGGTTTCCTCCACGAATCTAGGAGTCCTTTCTGAGCTCCTTCTGGACTCCTTCTGGTCCTCCTTCTGGACTCCCAGGAAGGCGAAGGACCATTACTCATTCATCTGATCTTTGCCCTCTCCTATGTGTCAGGCCCCATCCCAGTCACTGGAGGTAGGACAAAGAGCCAAATCAGATGTGGGTCCTGGCCTCATGGAATTTATGGTCTAAGGAAGACAGAATAATTGATCGCAAGGATAAATGTAAAATTATATGGCCAGATGGTTTTCTATCTGAAATATTAATCTTGCTTCCTTCCATGGCATTTCTTCTTCCTTTATGGGGCAGTTGGACTCAGAGCATTGACTGCCATGGGGGAGGGATGACCCACTGGAAGTCAGAAGTCAGTTCTTGCCTTTTGAGTGTCAAAAACTGAAGCTTGGGTCTGTATGTCAGGGGTGGGGGTGAGGATGGGGTGTGGGGAAAATGGAAAGAACCCAAGATTTGGAAGGTACAGGGTGTTCCAGGTGCCCGGGCTAGATGTTGTGGAATGGAGAGAGTCGGGAGGAGCCATGCTGAGTGGGCTCCTTGCTCCCCACCCAAACAGGCTTGGAGGACCTAGGAACAGAGAGGACCTATGTCACCATCTCCAGGGTAAGGCTTGGGGTGGAGGAAAGACCCCAGGCCATTTCCTGAGCCATGTGGCCCAGAGTGCAGGGTGATTCAAAGCACAGAATTCTTTTTTTTTTTTTTAATTAAATTTATTTATTTTCAGCATAACAGTATTCATTATTTTTGCACCACACCCAGTGCTCCATGCAATCTGTGCCCTCTATAATACCCACCACCTGGTACCCCAACCTCCCACCCCCCCACCACTTCATTCCCCTCAGATTGTTTTTCAGAGTCCATAGTCTCTCATGGTTCACCTCCCCTTCCAATTTCCCCCAACTCCCTTCTCCTCTCCAACTCCCCATGTCCTCCATGATATTTGTTATGCTCCACAAGTAAGTGAAAAAGCACAGAATTCTTAAGGCAGCCTTGAGTCTCCTGGAGCAGGGCCGGCTCTCCCACTGCCTAGTGGAAGCTCACCCTGGGGGCAGAGGTAACCAGCCCTCCCATTTCTCCCACTGTTGGGCAAATGCCTGTTCTTCTAGATGAGTTGTGCTTCTTTTGTTTTGGGGTGGAAAATGTTCCTCTGAGTTTCACTTTTTTTTTTTTTTGACACAAGCATATTTGTCGCTCTGGTTCCTTGAGCTAGGCAGGACTTGGTATTGTTTCTGACCAACTGACCTACCCACACTCACTCTCTGGAAGAGGCATCTCTTTGTGGGGCCTGAAGGTCCTTGTGGGAAGGAGGCAGAGGAGCCACTGGCTTGAGTCTCAGCCACAGAATCTCCCCTGTCCCTGGAGCCACTGCTCGCTGGGCCATCCACTGGGGCCAGCCTTCTGAAGGCAGAGAGAGCTGGAGTGGGAGAGGGAGGCGAGGGTAAGCCTGGCCACGCCCCTGAAGTGGCCATGTGCCCTGCGGGCGTCAAGTTCTCTCCTCCACCTGTTTCTCCATTGGAAAGATGGAATGTGGGAAGTCTAGCTGCAGGAGGTAAAGGCTGGAAGACCAAGGCTGATGATCACAGTAAAACAAAGAGATTAGCAACTCGTGTGCTAAGAGCCAGGCACTGTAATTAACTACTGGCCTGGATTATCGCATTTATTCCTCTCACATCCGCATGTTATCCCCACCCTACAGATAAGGAACCTGAGGCCAGAGAGCTCAAGGAAGCAGCTGAAGGTCACCAAGTATTTGGCAAAGCCGGGATTCCAGGATTGGCGGTCAGATTTCAGAGCACAAGCTCCTCACACTCTTCATAATGTGGGGGCACTTACAGAGTTCTGCCCGGGTGGGGGCCCTAAGGGTCTCTGAGACCATCTTGTCCACGCATTGCAGACAAAAGGAGATTGGCACTCAGAGAGAGGAAAGGACTGCCTCAGATTTTATGTCATCTGAAACACCACATTGATTTGTGTAAAATGACAAACAGTACATGTAGCTTTTGGACAAATGTATTTGAATCTACAAAAAGGGCTTTCTGAGGATGTTCAAACTTCTCAAAATGGGATATCCTGACTGAATAGCGCAGGTCCTGTGGGGAAGGCCTGTAGTGAGGAGAGGGGAACATTCTAGGGCCTGTGAAGACCCCCCAGAGCTCCCTGGAGTTAAAGGAACAAAATGGGGACACCATCTCCTTCACCTGCCTGGGCTTGACTAGAGAGGGAAACACCAGAGGGGTGCCAGGGTTTAGGACTAAGTATGTGTACTGCAGCACGGGATCCAAGAAGGAAACATCTGAAGCCACCTAAATGTCCCACAAAAGAGGACTGGTTAATGGGGTATCATGAAAAGATATTTGTTCCTTGATCCTGCTTTCTGACACAGCTCTGAAGTCCCTTGTCATTTCCTGAGTGATAAGGTGAGAGGAGCATCTTTCGTTCTAATGAGGCAGCTCTTGGCGGGTCCCTAGACAGCTTCAGGTGTGGGTTGGTCATCAGAAAGACCAAGCCTTGATTAGAAGCCCGAAACTTTTAGCCACAACCTCTGGGGAGGGGAGACATGTTGAAGATGGAGCCAATCACCAATGGCCAATGATTTAATCAATCGTGCCTGTGTAATGAAACCTCCATAAAGACCTCTAAAGGGTGGATTCTGGGGAGCTTCCTGGTTGGTTTTGGAAGGATGGCCCTCTTCAAGAGGGCAAAGAAGCTAGGCGCTAGGCCCCCTCTCCTGTCCACCCCCCCTCCCAATACCTTGCCCTGTGCATCTCTTCCATTTGGCCATTCCTGAGTTGTACCCTTTAGAACAAATCAGTAAATGTGTTTTCCTGAGGACTGTGAGCCATTCTAACAAATCACAAAACTTGAGGAGAGGGTCCTAGGATCCCCTGATCTATAGTTAGCTGGTCAGAAGCATGGGTGGCCCAGGATCCAGGCGATATCTGCAGTGGAGTCAGTCTTATGGAACTGAGCCCTGCAATGTATGGGATCTGACACTAACTGCACACAGACCAAGTCAGAACTGAATTCAGTCAAATTGGAGAAGTGGTGTTGGACAAGACCTCATGTGTTTTGTAGGTATCAGGGAGGGAAAAGCCCAACAGTTAAATATATTACCATGGTTTTGTTTGATCCTGGAATACAAGACCATGAGAACTGTCTAAAATGGGATTAGAGAAAAAAAAGTGTCATACATTTCCCCAGTTTTCTAAGAACATACATGACTCTTGTAATCAGCTCCCCCTCACATTCTACCATTAATGCTTTCTCTGTAGGACAAGGAAGGAGCAACTCAGCAGGGAGTGGTCTGGCCCTGCAGGGCTCGGAGAGTCTGGCGGGCCACCTGCCAGGGAGACAGGGAGCGACTTAGGCAGCAGATGGAGGCCAAGTGATGTTCGCAGCCCTTCTGGGAGCCTCTGAAAACTTAGCCATTATGAGAAATGTTTTCCAAACTGAGGACTGGGACCCCAGGTCCCAGACATCTGCTCTGTGCCAGGCTACCTACCCTGCCAGTAAGAAGAACCACCAAGCTTATTCCCTAGGGGGCTTGTCAGGTCCACCGACACTGAATAAGGCACTGGCTTATTTGTTCATTCATCCAACAAAATTTTACTGAGCACCTACTCTGTACCTGGCAAGATAAACTCATGGCGTTTCCTTCAGAAGGCATGCAGTGCCCACTGTCTCCAGTTTGGGGATGTTAGCAGCTGTGGATGTTTGAGATCCAGATCCACTAATCCACAGGGGGTTACAAAATGGTGAGATTCTAATCCCATCATCCCTTCCTCATTTATTCGCTGAAATACTTCCAAAAAGGGGAATGTCCCTCATCTATAATTTGGCTACCCAGTGGCACAGTTTGTAGGGGAAGGAGAGATAAATGTTCAATTCTTTCCTTTTATTTACCAACTAATTACCTTTTAATGGAGTGGTGCTAACAGTTAACACTTGCCGAGCACTAACAGATCACCCGATGTTTTTATTAAAACCATCTCATTTAATGATCACACCAACTCTTGGAGGTAGATGGGACAGATGGTGTTATTTTTTAACCTCTTATCTATTCTTTTGCCAAGGAGAGAACTGAGGTCCAGAGTACTTCAGAGACTTGCTCCAGCTCAGAGAGCAAGTAGAAAAATCATCACCAACAGACACAGAACCCAAGCTCTGTGTCCAAGGCTGTTCTCTCCATGTAGGTCTCTGCCTTGGCTTTCCCCAACTCTAATAAATAGGAAGGGACAGAGACTGTCCCCATTTCACAGATGGGGCCATCTGAGACCCAGAGAAGTTTGGGAACTGGCTGGAGGTTAAAGGATAACAACAGTGGTTACTGTTTATCAAGCGTTTACTCTGTGCCAGGTGCCTTGCCAAGTGCTGAGACAATATAAGACAGCCTTCTGCCGTTGGGTGTGTGGGGACTTCTTGCCACACGTCGGGTGCATTGACTTGTCACAGCAGCCTTATGTCATGCTGTGTGATGATAAGGAAACCGAGGCTCCGAGTGGCGGGGTCCTACTCCTGTATGCGACTGAGCTGTATTTCAGTCCATTTCTCTGTGAGCGGCTGTCTCAAACCAGGACTGGAGCCTCGATTTTTGTACCGGTGTCTGTGCCTCCTCTTCTTCCCCTTTCCAGCCTTCGTGGAATGTCTAACAGGGAAGAGAGAACCTTTCCCGTGTGGGAGTAGCTGCCTCCTGCCTTCTCCAACTTCCGATTACCCACCGGAGAGACGCGGGAGACAAGGCTGCCACATTTGGCGTTAATTGACAAGGAGAGGGAGAGCCAACAAGATGGGGGAGGGGGCGGAACCCCTCATTACCTGGCAAAAGAATGAGCGATTTGACTGCCTACACAATGTCTTCAGATGTAGCAGACTCGGCCTCTAATTCTTGTTCTTCCCCGCTTTTCTTCCAGAACCGGGATGTTAAACCCATTCACAGCCACACAGGGATTGAAGGGACAGGGAAGCCACTTGGCCTAGCAGGGCGGGGCAGAGGGTGGGGCCTGCCCGCAGCTGAAGCCCACTTTTGTCGAGGGCCTTCCTGGGTTCCCATCAGACATCATCACAAGGCCCTAAATCACGACAACCTCATTAACAGTTGTGATTCTGGGACATGCTGCTGCTGCCTCGGGCTGGCAGGAACCGTCGTGAATGTGAATTCTTAAAGGGATGCTCTCTGTCTTAATAAGATGCTGTGGCCTGCTTCCTGCACAGGGAGAGGCTCTTCGGAAGGCAAAGGAGACGGGGGGAGGGGAGAAGACAGGGGGAGGAAAAACAGGAATCCAATTAAACCCTCAATTCGAGCAGAGTAAATGAATTTGACTTTAGGTGATCAAGAGGGAGAAAACTTCTAATTAGACACACGGCAATCCTGGGGCTGAGCACGCTCACGACCCGCCCTCATGCCCGCCCCAGTCACTTTTTAGATAAATGTTAAGGATTAGAATGAGATGTAATTAAAATCCGTCAATGCCATCCACTTGCTGCGGAGTCTGATGACCGCTCACCACTTTCTTGTCAGAAGCTCCCGCCCCACTCCGAGCTTCTGTGTTTTGATTGGTTCTTGTAGCCAGCCAATCCCTTCTGAGCAGGAGGAAGGCTCCCAGGAGAGGGGCTCAGGAAGGAGGGGCCGCCTTCTGGGGGTCCTTCTTCAAAGGCCATGAGAGGGCAGGGCTTATCTGGACCCCCTCAAATTGGCCAGATGTTGCAAAGTGGATTTCCTTGGACAGTGTCTGGCCCACACGTGAGCTTCAAGGATTTGAAATGCATTTCTTTTTTTTTTTTTTTTTTTAAAGATTTTATTTATTCATCAGAGAGAGAGAGAGGGAGAGCGAGCGAGCACAGGCAGACAGAGTGGCAGGCAGAGGCAGAGGGAGAAGCAGGCTCCCTGCCGAGCAAGGAGCCCGATGTGGGACTCGATCCCAGGACGCTGGGATCATGACCTGAGCCGAAGGCAGCGGCTTAACCAACTGAGCCACCCAGGCGCCCCTTGAAATGCATTTCTGACCCTGCCAAATCTGGGTATTTCACATAAATATTTAGGTTTTCTGGTTTCGTTTGAAACATCAAAGATCTGGCCATACTGGGGTTGTGTTCTCACACAGCGACCATTGGCTCAAGCTGATGTGCAGGCCCCATGTGGACCGGATGTTTGTGACCCCGCTCAGGACATCTCCACTGTGGCCTGACTCACCCATCCGTGTGACCATTTGGCCCCTGGGGCATTGGAGTGTGCAAGCTCTGACCTATCTCTTATCTCTAGGGGGAGATGTCTGAAGGTCAACTATGAGCCCCACAACCCTCTCAATATACCTTTTCTCCCACTGAACCCTCTGCTTGGAAAACCTTTCCTTACCTGGATTCCCAAACACCATTCAAGGCTTCTGCCCAATGCTACCTCCTCCGGGAAGAATTTCCTGTCTCCCTAGCAGGCTTTTGGAGCTCTCTGTGTCTGCCCCTAGATAGCACCTGTCTGGTGTGTGATGGTAAATGCACTTGCCCAGTGGGCTGTGAGTTTCTGCAGGGCAGAGTCAAGTCTGATTTCCCTCTCAGTGCCTAGCGTGGGGCCTGGCCCAGGGTAGTGAATGGAGCCCATTCGGGCCCAGGACCAGCCTGGGCAAACCCAGCAACACCACGGCCATCCTGGCTTCTTCTCCACACCCTCATTATCCCTTTCTTGTCTCCTTTTCCTCTTCCTTTTGCAGACCCCTTCTGGTCCTCGGGCTAGAGATCGTTTACAGGAAGGGATGGGGAATGAACACATCACCAAGGCCAGAGACTTCACCTTGCAAATGAGAAGAGAAGCAATTCCTAATGCGACAGAAAGACAGTCTCATGGTATAATTGCTAGCGCATGACCATAGATAGATCCGTGGGAAAGAGCCTTTTTGAAAGCAAGGTCTACCAAGTGACACATGCAGCCCCTGATTTGTGTTCCAGTCAATCTACATCCCTCACTTGGCTATGACCCAGTGTCACAGGGCAATTCACTTGACCCATCTGAACTCCAGTGCCTCCAAATGAAAAGTAATGATTAGCAGTACACGCTGATGCCTGGCCATGGGGTTTTCCTGATTGTAATGTAAGTGTCTGACATTGAGCTTTTGATTACAGAGGCAATCACTTCAGAGACATCCTTGTAGAATAAACACCACTAAATAAAGAGCCCAGCCGCCCCACCCATGAAGTCCCCTCTTCTGGAAAGCCCCGGGTGACCACGAGGGCTGACCAAAGGAGGGACTTGTGTTTCCCTTCCCACGCTTTAATTTCTGCTCTTCTGTTTGAGATTCGCCAATCAAGAGTGAACCCACAAAGCCCTAGGCACCTAACCCTCACCCCCTATAAAGGTCAGAGCTGCACGCTTGCATTCTGCCTCTCCCTGGGACTTCGCCTTGTGGTCCCGGGGAACGCTGTATCCCCTCCAGGACTGGTGAGTAATAAACCTTGTTTTTAGAGTTTCCTGGTGGTGGTTGCTGAGGTGAGTCTGGCAATCATAGTGAGAACCACAAGGGGGCTGGTATCACTACAGAGAGGCGGACAACCCTTCCATCCTGCCAAAATGAATACTTTGTGCACTTTTCTTAAAAAGTTTAACTCTCCAAACAATTCCAGCAATTCCACTCCTGCATCTCTATCCAAGAAGAATGAAAACCTATGTCATGCAAGGACTTACACATGAATGTTCCTAGCAACATTACTCATGATTTGTAACATCCCCAAGCTGAACCCAGGAACTGGGTTTTCAACTGGTGAATGGATAAACCAAATGTGGTCTATCCGTGCAATGGAAAACTAGCCTTAAAAGAAGCACACTATGGCTACATATCAGTACATGGAGGACGCCAGAGTCTGTGTGAAAGATGCCAGAAACAAGAGACCACATAGTATATCATTTGATTTATACAGAACATCTAGAAAAAGCAAATCTAGAGAGGCAGAAAGTAGGTTAGCCGTTGTCTGGGGCAGGCAGGAGGGAGGGCAGGGATTATCATAAATGGTCCGAGGGATCTTTTTAGGGTGCTGGAAATGTTGCATTGTAAACTTGAAGTGGGCAGATCTTATGATATGTGGAATCGTCCTCCATAAAGTTGTCCAAAAAAATCACCCTTGGCATAGGATCATGGTGGGAGGCACTGGTAGAGCCCAGCAGAGTCCTTGGCTTCAAGGTGCTTCATAAGTGTTAGTTCTACATTTTGTCTTCCAGAAACTGGAAGGTTTCAACTATTAGGGCAAAACAGCATGTGATTTCTGGTTTTCATCTGGGGCACTGTCTTAAGGACACTAAATATCTAGACTTCCTCTGTCCAGGCTTCCCTGGCATCTGTGTCCTGTCCACCCTCCCTCTTTGATGGTCTGACACCTGCTTCCTAGGTCATGCGGAGTAGCCTCTGGCCAGGCCTCCTTCTTGCCAGGGGTTCTGCCTGGTGTTTTCACCGCACTAGCTGACTTTAAGAGCCCCTATGCTCACAAACCTTCCAGGGATCCCAAGTGCCCGAAGGAGAAAAGGCCACCAGCTTGCAGGCTTGGCTATGGATTTCATTTGACTCTGGGATGTCCCTTTCTTCTTCTTTCTTCTTTCTTCTTCTTCTTCTTCTTCTTCTTTCCACCTTCCAATGACTTTCTCCCTGGCCCTGGAACAGACTCCCTGGGCTCCAACTCTGGACATTTGCTTGGCCCATTCCTCCTTGCTTTCCTGCTGTCCCCATCCTGAGGGATACACCCTCCTCTGAGCACTCCTTTGGGAGGAGGAAGTGAGTTTGAAACCAGGTAAACCCAGCTGGTTCTAGACCCGGCTCTGCCACCTATGGCCAAGACACTAAACTACTCCAGGCCTCAGTTTCCTCACCTGAGAAATGGGTTATGGGCCTGATGTTAATGTCTTTCTTGCTCACAAGATTGTGATGTCCAAGAGTGCAGGGATCATAAACTGCACGCCTCCCTGCCCTGCACCTCCCCCACCCCACCCAGAGTATAAGTTCCTGGAGACCTAGGACAGTGCCTGGCATAGGACTGTGTTCAATGGCTCATCTGTGAATGAGCAAATGAATGAATGCATGCATGAATGAATATCTTGGTTGATTTTTTTCTAGTGCCTGGGGTGTGTCAAGTCAATGCCCCCACCCCACTGTCTTACTTGCCATTCTTCCAACAAGGGTTTCTCGGGTGTCCACCATTTGCTGGATCTTGAGTGTGGGGTTCAGGTGGTGGGTAAGAGCTGTGGGGTGTGTCACTCTATCTCTCTCCGCCCATCTTTGGCTTGCCCTGACCTCCTGGCCCTGCTCCCATCCAAGCCTGCCTTTGTTCTTTGGGACTTGGTCTCCTTGGTGTTTGACTCCTTGACTCTCAAGTGTGGAGGCAGACAGAGGTAGTCATTCCTTCATTTGTCTGTTCATTCATTCATTCATTCATTCACGTATTCAACGCAAGGTTCCTGGAGTCCTGTTTGGTGCCAGCCAATGTTCCAGCAGAGAGTGGGTCAAACATCCCTGCCTTTAAGAGCTATTTTCCAGTGTGGGAAGAAAGGTGACATAGTAGTAATAATAACTAGTTAAATAAACTACTTCTCAGAGTGTCTGCCAGCAATGACTACTACAGAGAAAATCAAGTAGGGAAGTGGGTGGTGGTGACAAGTTTGAAGAAGGTCAGGGCGAACCTCACAGAGAAGATGACATTGGAACAGGTGCTTGAAGGAAGAGCCATGCTAATATCTGGGGGCACAGTATTTCAGGCAAAGGAGAGAACAAGTGCAAAGGCCCTGAGGTGGGAGACTGCATGTCAGAAGTGGCTGGAATAGGGGGGAGGTGACAGAGGCCAGTCAGAGCCCGTGGTTAGAACTTGAACCTTTGAACTTGAACCTTCTGAGTGAAGGGGAGGCCATTGGATTGTTTTCACAGTGGAGTGAGGAGCTCAGGCTTAGTGTTTTCAAAGGATTCCCCTGGCTATTGTGTTGAGAACAGACTAGTAATAACAGCAACTCACATTTTCTGGTCCTTTACCCATTTCAACTGGTTTCATCTTCAGAATACCATGAGGTGGGTGCTACTATCCCCATTTTAACGAGGGGCATAAGTGAGTGTCATGAAGACGATTTGCCCAAGTTCACCCAAACCCTTACATGATAGAGCTGGGTTTCGATCCAGACAGGAGCCCAACCCAGCTCTCATGTCCTTACTACCACTGCTCAGCTCAGCTTTGCTTCTTGTATGGGTAAGAAGGCTGTTAATTCAGTGATGGACTTGAAGGCAAAGCCTTGTTCTACTGGATAGCTGTGTGGCCTTGGGCAAGTTACTTAACCTCTCTGTGTCCTAGTATCCTCGTCTGCACCCTGGAGATCCTAATACCAACCTCAGAGGTTGCCAAGATAAGACTTGCTCCTGTGGGTCATGTTCTTTGTGTGGCCGGGTAGGATTTCTTTAGGAGTGGAGACCTTGGCTTTTCTATCTGACCCTCCCCTCCCCTTCATACTCCTGTCCTGTCTCCAGCAAGGGATGAGATGACCGTTGAAGATGGTGTCTCACTGCGAGGCAGTGGCCTGCTCTCTCCCTTTCCCTGGGTCTCAGCCCTACTGGAGATGCCATGCTGGCCCGTGTCTCCCTCATCTCTGAGGTTGAATGATCACCCTGGGGAAACTGTGCCTACCCCTCCCCACCCGCCTGCCCCTGGCCCTCCAGCTCTGCCCTGGGACTCCAAGAAAGCACACAGGCATGAAAGAAGAGACCTGGCCAAGTTCCCAGCCCCTCACCTCAGGTCCTGCTCCTGGGGAGAAGGCCTTCTCATGGCCAGGGGACGTTTAAACCCTTTGCACGTAGGGACTCCACTGTGAGAACAGCCAGCACGATTGGGTCGGGAGCAGCTGCACTGCCTTGACCTGCCCAGGACCCCCAGGGGCCTGAAGCAGATGGTTTCTCTCAGAGTCTAATTATCCACTCGCCCCAAGCCCCAGATGGACCCTCGTGTGCCAGTCACCATCCGTCTTCCTGGCCCTGGAGAGGGAGCAGAGGAAGGAAGGAGAGCAGCGTACAAGCTGGCCTGCAGAGGCAGCTCTGAGAGAGACAGGCCTGGGGGGGCTACGGATGGGAAAGATCCTCCACTGCTTGAGCATGTCTCCCTAGCATGGCATCAGTCATGCCAGCTTATGTCTGTGACTTCCCTGTCTGTCTGGAGGCCTGAGAGGACTGGAGCTCTGTCTGATTGATCTAGAGTCTCCCGTGCCCTGCACACAGCACAGGACGTAGTTGGTACTCCGTAGCTGGTTGCTGAAATGAATACGTGATGGCCACGTTTTGTCACTGAGTATTCATTTGTTTTTCCTCTCGGGTTGCTGTCAGGGCTACACCTCGGCAAAATGGAGATGAACGAAGTTTGCCTGAGAGCCCTGCCGTCCTTACTCTTCATGTCCTCACTTTTTATTTGGTATCTTCTGTCTTCTTCTATCAGCAGTCTGCGGCATGGAGAAAATGATGGGTGTGTCTACTTTATTATACTCAAGTGAAAATGACTGATAGGACTAACTATCTTTCTTTACATTTCTATAATGGACAATCTGTAATCCAAAGGGATGAAACTTAATGGCCAACTGCAGGCAGGCTGTTCTGTGCCTGCCTCTAACCTGATATTCTAGTACTCAGTTTTTAGCTTCTCCCTGTTTCCCCATCTTGTGCATTTCTGGTTCCACCACACCAGGTAGCCCAGTGGCTCATTGGCCACTGGTCTCATTGGTCATCAGAGATGACCCCAGCCAGGCATAGCAGGATGGACGGTCCTCCAGCTTCTGCTTGAAACCCCCTGAAACAGGAAGCACAAGGGACGGGGAGCTCACTATCTGTAAGGCCACCCATTCCATTGTTCTGCCAAAGGCTAAAACTTCTTTCCATGAGTCTGTTTTGCTCTTATCTGGCTTCTGGAGCAAGAGTCAAATGGAGTAACTCTCTCCCTTTCATATCGTAGCCCTTCCCCTAAATAGAGACCTCTAGACCTGCTGATTCCTGAGTAGGTCCTGAATGTACTTTTCTCCCTCCAAGCCTTTGCTGTCTGTGCCCCCTGCCTCCTGAAGTCATGCTCCAGTCTGAGGTCATACCTCACCCTTGGTTTCACTGCAAAGCAGCTATGATGGACGACACCCTGAGCCCAGTGACCCTGTGATTCTTTCCCAGCTCACGTTCTCAGAAATCCTTTGAGGAATGGGTTTGGGCAGTTCTAGCTGTTGACATTAGCGAGTAATAACCGTTACTGTTTACTGAGTGCTCACTAGCTGCCAAGCACCGCTAGCAGGAGCCTTCACATACTGCCTCCGAGAATCTGTACAGCAGCGCCTCGAAATAGGTGCTATCATTATCCCTGCTCACAGATAGGAAGACTGAGGCAGGTGGCCATTTTGTAATGTCCCCAAGGTCAAATAGCTAAAAATAGCAATGGTGAGGAGGTGCTGCCCCTGGGTGGCTCAGTTGATTAAGCATCCAACTCTTGATTTTAGGGTCCTAAGATCGAGTCCTGCATCAGGCTCCACACTCAGTGGGGAGTTTGCTTCTCTCCCTTTGCGCCTCCCCCTGCTCATGTTCTTTCTTGCTCTAAAAATAAATAAATAAGTCTTTAAATTAAAAAAAGGAAAAATAAAAAATAACACAGTGTGCACATACGTGTGTGCATAAACCAAACACACACACCACACTCACATACCACACACACATCACATATACCACACACACATATTACACACATGTAAACCACATGCAAAACACATACCACACACACCACCCAGACACATGCATAGCACACAAACACATCACATACACCACACACAGACATACCACACACACATGCACACATCACTACACAAACCACACTGCACACCACTCACATCACACCACCACAGACACACACTCCCACTGACGTGCCACATATACCACACATAAACCACGTACACAACACACTATACATACACACATAGCATGTACCACACACATACAAAGCACACAAAAACACACACACACACACGCATGCACTCCACACATACGCATGCTTGTGCGTTAGAAGGTCCTTCTCCAGCCTGCTTCAGTGGACTAGGGCAATAGCAGAGTCAGGAGTCTGGGCTCCAAATGTCTCTTCTACAAGAACTACCTGGGGCACCCATACAATTTGGACCCATGCCCAGTGTTCAACTCAGGCTTCTCTTCTAGTTCCCAATGTCCAAATGGTCTTCCTACTTACACTTGAGCCAAGTCCTCATCCTTCAAGATTCAGCTCAGATGACACCTCTTTCAGGAAGCCTCCCCAGAATCCCCTCCTCAATGTGCCGCCCTAGAGTCCTCTGAACACCCACCCTCCTGACACCTACCGCACTGTCCCCAAATTAGCTTCTCAAGGGGAGGGAGCCTTGTCTGGTTCTCTTTTGTTCTGCAAGACCTAGAAGAGGGGCTGACACATCAGAGGTGCTTGATAAATGCTTGGCAAATTTAACTAAAGCCACTAGCTGTGCACCATGGGAAATATGTCTCATCCTCAAGCCTTGGTTGTCCCGGGGGAATCATAACAGCTGCCCTATTTTACCCTGCAAGGGTTTTTGCAAGGCTTCTTGTAAGATGGCATGTGAAGAGTCTTTGAAAGTTATAAGACCTGCATGTCTGGGATGTGTCACAGAGTTGACGGCAAGTCTTTATGCCAGCTACTGTGGCCTAGCACAAGCCCCTCTAGCTCTCTGAGCCTCAGTTTCCTCATCTGTAGCAGAGTCAGAGCTCTGCCAGCTGCACGGGGATGTTGAGGATCAGAAGGAGGACACGTTACACTGTTGTGAGCTCCCCAGGTGGAAAGAGGGCCAGGCTTCTGCGAACAGAAGATTGGAAGGTAACCTGTGTCGCCTTGGACAGAAAAGCTACCTGAACAGAGGCATTTTGTTCCTTGTCTTTTGAGACAGAGAAGAACAAAGAAGAATACAAAGTGAGACAGAGAGAAAATCTATGGTTCTGTGGTCCCAGCATCTCCGAGCAAAGGGGCCCATGTACATGACAAGAGGGCTAGGAGGTTCTGGGGAATTGAGAATCTTGTTGCAGTCAGAGAAATCACAATGAGGTACTCACAGCCACTTAGGGGGAATCCTGAAGGCCTTTGAGGCCAAAATTGCCTGAAGTCACAGAACCAGAATATCCAGGGATGCCTGAGTTGGAAGGGACACGCCTGCCCTCAAGCCCTAAGAGGCTGGGTGAGCTGTCCCCACTGCTGCCTGATCCATCCCCTATTCCCTGACACATCACCACCCTCCTCAGAGCCCTTCTCGGCCTTATGGGGTGCAATAAGACATAAGGCACTCTCCTAAGTGCTTTGTAAATGTCAGCTCATTTACTCCTCATAATTATCCAGAGAACCCCTATTACTGTTAATGTCATCTCCCTTTTACAGATGGGGAAACTGAGAGGCCCAGGGAGGAGGCACACCTGATGAGTGACTGAGCTGGGATTTGAACCCAGGCTCCAGAAGGAAGAGTGGCATGCTGCTCTGAACACCAAAGGAGTGGACAGGCCAACCTGTCCCAACCCTGTAGTCAGAAGAGGGAAGCTGTGCCTTGGAGACCCACACAGTCCTGGGGGAGGTTCAGGACACGGTGTGGAGTTCGCATAGACCTTGCTTCCCAAGCTGGAATGGGGAAACCCCTGAGAAAGCAGTGGGGACCCAGTCAGGGTGGTGAAGAGGGTAGGGATCCCTGTGGGAAGCTTCTGTTGCCTAGGACAACTGGATACCTGGATGGGATCAAACAGAGGCTTGGTGCCCTGAGAACAGCGCTGTTCTCCCGCTTCTCCGACTCCCCTTGCTGTGCTGTCCCGTTGCCCCCTCTACCCCCCCATCAGGTCCCTGACATACTTGGCTTCCTCCGCCAGGATTGTACTTCTCCCCCTGCCCCCTCCCCTCCTTCCCCCTACACCCCAATGCCTCCCCTCACCCCACCATGCCATTCCTTTCCCTGTTTCCCATCCCAACTTGAACTTCACCTTCCACCGAGTGGCTTTCAACCCTCAGACTAAGTCAACTCCTGCTGTACGTTCTCAGCATGTCCTGTATGCCTCACTCATAGCTCTTTATCTCACCTGCAATTAAATGTTTCGTGGCACAGTTGCAAGTTTTTAAAAAGCTTTATTGGCTTGTGCATGTTTAAAGTGTAAAATTTGATAACTTTTGACATAAATTTTTCACTCATCCAACCATCACCACAATTAAGAGAATGAGCACACCTGTCTCCCCTAAATGGTTACCCTGTGAGTCCCTGTATTTCCTACACCCGCCCCAACCCTTCCCCCCATCTGGCCAGCAATAGATCTGATTTCTGGTTTGAATTTTCTAGAATTACTGGACTAGACTATAGTAGATATACTTTTTTGTCTGGCTTCTCACCTTCAACATGATGTCGAGATTCACCCACACTGTTGTGTGTGTCCGTGGCACCTTCTTATTGCAGAATAATGTTTCCCTGTCTGCACGACCAGCAATTTGTATATTCATTCATCTGTTGATGGACACCTGGGTTATTTCCAGGTTTGAGTTATCCTAAGTAAAGCTGGGATTAGGATTTATGCACCAGTCTTTGTATGGGTGCATGTTTTTATTTCTCTGGAGTAAGTACCTAGGTGTGGAATGGATGGATCATGCAATGGGTGTATATTTAAACTTTTGAAGAAATTGCCAAACAGTGTGTTGAAGTGGATGTACCATTTTACACTCCTGTCAATGGCATAAGAGAATTCTGGTCTCACCACTTCCTCACTGATGCTCAAGATGGGCAATCTTTTTAGTTGGAGCCATTCAAATAGGTCTGTAATGGTATCTTGCTGTGGTTTTAATTTATATTTCCCTAATGATTGGTGATGTGGAACATCTTTTCATTTGCCTGCATGCTATCCATATATCTTCTTTGGTGAAGTGTCTGTTCCAATGTTCAGTGTTTTTATTGTTTTTTTTTTTAAATTAGGTTGTTATACTTATGATCTTAAGGTCTTTCCCTTTTATGAAACTGAGAGGTCTCTGAGGGTAGAAACATTTTCTGCTCTGCTTGCAGTTATGACAAGGCTCAGAGCCTGGCATGGTGACAGATATCCAGTCAGCACTCAGTAACTGCTTGATAAATTTTAAATAAATTTGAATAAATTATTGAATGAATGAATGAATGAATGAACGAAGAGTGTTTCTCCCTGTGGCTGGAGTTAACCAGATATGCATGGAGCAAAGTCAGGAGAACCAGCAAAAATATTGGGAGAGGGCTCAGGTAGAGTCAGCAATGAAGGGGAGAAGCAGAAGACGAGAGAATGAGATAGAACCTGCAGAGACTCAGCCTTGGTCCCTATGAGGAGCCCTCCAGATCTGGTTCCCGACCCCCAGGGTGGCCAGAAGTTTTATGGTAAGCTAATTCTACCTAGAGTGTCAAGGACTTCTGGGACCCATTGTAGGTCCCGGCCTACTCCTCTCTGTTACCAGCCCTCTGCCCTGAAACGAGGGGTCTTGTCCCAAAGGAATGACTGACTTGCTAATGGGGAACGACAGGCATAGTAAGAGACCCTTGGGGCGATGTTAGGGCAGCTCAGTCATGGCTGTATGACTGACCCAGATTGAACAGTCCCAGACTTTGAACATCAAATGGTGTTGCCTTGAGGGCTGAATTGACCCTGTAACCACAAATCTGAATCTCCTGCAACCACTGCAAACTTCCTGTGAGACAAGGCTGGAGCCCACAGGGGAAACCTTCCAAGAAGCCTGAAAATTGAGCTCTCCACTCCTCCCTACCCCTCTTCCAAGGTGCTCTTATGCTCACAAAGGTCATAACACTTTAGATTTAGTTTCCAGTGAGACTTTCCATGAGTCACTGGACTGTGGGTAGGTGGCACAGCATTCATTAGGTAAAAGCAAATATTAATTTCAGGTATATGGTGAGTCTCAATACAAGGATGCCTGGAAGGTTCACGTACAACCTCCCTGGGGCTGAAGTCTGGAGAACGAGGGCTTCACCAACTCCCGACCCCTGTCAGAGACCTCCATTACCCTTTGCTCCAAACCCCAGCAGCCTGGCCCTTCAAAGGACCCAGGAGGTTTAGAAAAGCAGATCAAGCTCAGGGGTGCTGTGAGAGCTCAGCCACCAGCAGTCTGCATGGACTCAGCGATCACCCCAATTTCCAGGCATGTACAGGGCAGAAGCAATGATTCTCACCTTGCTGTCCCATCTTGGTCCACTGAGCTGGGGATGGATAGTTGTAGTGGTCATTAGTGCTGTTTGCCAAATATTTCTGGCAAATACGTGGGGAATCAAGTCTATGCTCAGGTTTTTGGGTTGACCAAGTAGGTAGGGTCTGGGGCCAGTGTGAGCATGGAGAAGGGGCTGCACAGAAGGAGGAAGTCACATTTCAGCATTGGGTGGGAGATAGGATCAGTTCTGTAGATGTTGGCTGAGAAATCCCTTTCAAATCCTTCTACAGATTTGTCTTCCCTTCTCTTGGCTCTCTCAACTGTCTCTTACTGTGGGTCAGTTGATGTGTTTGAACACCCTCTGTATTGTCTGGATCCCACCCAGAATCCTGCCTTCCAAACTGAACACATGATTTCAAGGTTGGTGTGACCATGTTGGGGACAGCCATCCCCTTGCTGATTCTGTGGGATGTCCCGAGCGTGTACTGGCGTGGTTGACAAATGCATGTCACTGTGGGCTCATTTTGAGAACACAGTTATGAGGCTAGGAGATTTTTTCACTGGTGTTCCCCTGCGAAGATATATCCTTCTTCCAACCTCTTCCCTGTATTGATTACCTTCTATACATGACTTTAGAGGCCTCTTGACCTCATTTCTTACTCCAGTCACTGCTGCAGTGACCAGTTCCACACTGGCTGTGTGCAGCTTTTTGCAGGTGTAATCAGACAGCACTGCCCTCAAATCCTGGCACGTGCCTGTCACTTCCTATCCTGAGATGTCTCTGGCACTCCTTTTGAAGATGTCTACATCTTCATGTAGAACTTCTGCATGAAGGCAGAACACCCAAGCATGGGGGTTCATGTCTATGGGTCTACCTGGAACAATGAAGGTTGGGGGCTGATGGATAATGTTTCCCTGGACGATTCTAAGATATATTTCATAAAGGCCCCTTGGAGAGTCAATTTCATGACACACCCTTATGCTGGATTTCCCACCCAATCATTTATTCATTTCACTCTCCTGATCCTGTTTTTTTGCATTCCTGGGACCATTTCCCAAGCAAACCTCCTGTACTTGCTTTTGTCCTGGGCTCTATAGGGGGAGCCTAGGCTAAGGCACACCAGTCTTTTCTAAGCTTGGGCTGTTGACTTTTTGGATGAAGGGATAAGGCTTTACATTTGTCCAGATTACATAAAATTAAAATTCAGAATAGTCTGGTATCTGAACTAAGGCAGAGAGGTCAGATCAGAGGATCTGAGGGCAGATCTTGCCATGTGTTTTTATTTTCCAAATGGGGATCTGTTTCCTTTGGTCACTCAGAGAGTCTCCTAGAGGACTTAAGAATTTCCACTTGCTTCTGGAAGTCATTTCAACTTTCCCGATGCTTCTTTTTCAGGCTTGATCTAAAAATTTAAAAAATATATATATCATTGAGAAACTTGTTTCACTGTTCCTTCCTAGGTCTCTGAGCTTGAAGAAATAACAACCTAGAGATTTTGTTTTCTGCCAGAATTATAAAAAGGACAGTGGTATGGCAGCCAAGCAGGGGGCTGGGAGGGATTAGGGGACAAGATGCACCCGCTGGGAAGGAAATAAAGAGAGACAGCACATGAGAGTCTGGGGAGGCGTGCAGGTCACCCGTGAAGGAGAGAGAGCCTCTGCTTCTCTTTGTACCTGGAGAGCTATAGCCCAGAAGATGGGGGCCAGCACTGTGAGAAGCATGCTGAAAGACAGTTCTGTGGCCAGAGGAAGAAAGAAGCTAGTTGGGCACGAAAACAAGAAGGCCGCATTAGGGTGTCAGTGGGGGTGAGTGCTGGGTAGTGTAACCTTCCTACCCTGCGTCATGCTCCATGACAGGAGAATGGGGGCACAAAAAGATCAGCCCTAGTGATGTAAACCCCAGGAGAAAGGTCTTCAGGTTTGACAAAATATAGTCAAAGACATCACAAATCCTTTTCACTCCATTAACAGATCAGAATGGGGACAAAGGGACCATAAGGATGACAGCACTAACTTGAGTCTCATTTCTGTCTCTTATGAGCAGAGGATCTATCACGTAAGTCTCTGAGCCTCAGTTTTCTCATCTACAAAATAGGGATGATAACGTACACCTTACGGAGTCGTGGGAAGGCAGGTGGTTAAATTTAGTGTTAATTTGGCTAGACTGTGGTACTGCTATTTGGTCCAGTACCAGTCTAGATGTTGCTGTGAAGATATTTTTTAAGATGAAATTAACATTTGAATCAATAGACTTTGAATAAAGCAGATTACTTTCCATAATGTGGGTGGGCTTCATCTAATCAGTTGAAGGCCTTAAGAGACAAAGATTGATCTCCCCCAGTGAGGTGGGAAGACTGCCAGCAGACTGCCTTGGGACTTGAGCTGCAATATCAACTCTTTCCTGGGTCTCTGGTCTAGGCTGCTACCCCACCTTTAAGATTTTGGTCTTGTCAGCCACCACATTCATTTGAGTCAATTCCTTAAAATCTCTCTCTCTGTGTACACACACACACACACACACACACACACACCCTATTGGTCTGTTTCTCTTGGAGAATCCTAATACAGGAGAATTAAATGATAAAACTATAATGGCAGATGCCAGACACAAGAGTCCACTTTGTGTGATGCCATTTATATGAAATTCTAGAAAAGGCAAATCTAACCTACAGAAACCAAAATCACTAGATCTGTGATAGCCCAGGCTTGAACTGGGAGAATGAACTGCAAATGGACACAGGAAAATTTTGGAGATGATGGAATGAGACATAGGTGTATGCATTTGTTAAACTCACCGAATTGTACCCTTAAAAATAGATGAAATTGGTGTTGGGATAACTGGATATCCACACGCAAGGATTGAAGTTGGATCTTTTCCTCACATTATACACAAAAATTAATTCAAAATGACTCAGAGACCTAAATGTGATAGCTAAAATTACAAAACTCTTAGAAGAAAATAGAGGAGAACGTTTTGGATATTAACCCCTTATCCAATCTATGACTTGCAAATATGTTCTCGCACTCTATAGATTGCCTTTCTGTTGATTGCTTTGCTGTGCAGAATTTTAGTTTGATAGAGTCCCACTTGGTGCCTTGTTTTTGGTTTTTTGCTTTTTCATTTTTTTGTTTCTGTTTTGTTTCTTTGCTTTTATTGCTTTTGCTTTGTATGTCAAATCCAAAACCCCTTTTTCAAGGCTGCCATCAAGAAGCATCCTCCCTGTGTTTGTTTTCTGGGGGTTTCACAGTTTCAGGTCTTACATTTGATTCTTTAATCAGTTTTGAATTGATTTTTGTGCCTGATGTAATATAGGGGTTCTGTTTCATTCTTTTGCATGTGGCTGTCTGGTTTTCCCAGCACCATTTATTGAAGATAATGCTATTCTCTTTCGTCCCATGCCATAAATAATTAATCATTTATGTGTGGGTTTATTCTGGACTCCCAGTTCTGTCCCTTGGATGCATGTGTCTGTTTTTATGCCCATACCATACTGTTTTGACTGTTAAAGCTGTGTGATATAGTTTGAAAGCCGAAAGACGTAATGTCTCCAGCTTTGCTCTTCTTTCTCAAGATTGCTTTGCTGCTTAAAGTCTTTCATGATTCCATACAAATTTTAGGAATTTTTTTCCTATTTCTGTGCAAAATACCATTGAAATTTTAATAAGGATTGGATTTAATCTGCAGATTGCTTTTATCAATCAACAGGGAAGTGCAAATCAAAACCACGATGTAGTATCATCTTATACCCTTTTTTATTTTTAAGATTTTATTTATTTATGACAGAGAGAGACTCAGTGAGAGAGAGAACCCAAGCAGGGGGAGCTGGAGAGGGAGAAGCAGGCTTCCTGCTGAGCAGGGAGCCTGATAGGGGGCTTGATATGGGACTTGATCCCAGGAAGCTGGGACCATGTACAGAGCCAAAGGCAGATGCTTAACGGCTGAGCCACCCAGGCGCCCCACCTTATACCTTTTGGAATGGCTGTCATCATGAAAACAATAAATAAAAAGCATTGGAGAATTTGAAGAGAAAAGAAATTCTGTGCACTGTTGGTGGGAATGCAAACTGGTGCAACTGCTTTGGAAAACAGTTGGGAGTTTCCTCAAAAAAATTAAAAATAGAACTACCCTATGATCTAGCAATTCCACTTCTGGGTGTATATCCAAAGGAAATGAAAACAGTCAAAGACATGTCTATACTCCTGTGTTTGTTGTGGTATTATTGACAATTGCCATAATATAGAAACAACCTAAATGTCATCGACAGATGACTGGATAAAGAAGGTGTGGCATAGATAGACAATGGAATTTTATTCCACCTTGAGAAAGAAGGAAATCCTACTGTCCATAACAATATGGAAGCATCTTCAGGGCATTATGTTAAATGAAATAAGCCAAACAGAGAAAGAGAAGTAGTGCATGATATTACTTATCTGCGGAATCTTAAAAAAAAAAAAAAAAGTTCAAGTCATCAAAGCAAGGAGTATAAAAATGGTTTTCAGGGGCTGGGGGGTAAGGGAAACAGGGAGAGGTTGATAAAAATGTACAAACTTTTAGCTATAAGATGAGTAAGGTCTGAAGATCGAATGTAAAACATAGTGATTATTGTAGATTACCCTGAAGTGTGTAATTTAAATTTGCTAAAAGCAGAATTTAATGCTCTCTCTCTCTCAGACACACACACACACACACACGCACACATGCACACACGTGTGCACACACACACATAAATATGTGAGGTGGCATGATAATGAACTAGGTGAGGAGAATCCCTTCACAGTGTATACAAATATCCAATTACCATGACATACACTTTCAGTTTTCTTACAATTTTGTCAATTCTATCTCAATAAAGCTGAGCAGAAAAATAAGTTGAAAAAAAATGTGAAGCAATTAAATGAGTTTGTTGTATGCAGATTGTAGTTCACTAAAGTTGAAGAAAGGTTTTAGAGTGTGCGTGCTGTAGACATAGTAAATATGGTCATTTCCATGTTTAGATGAAGAGACTGAGAAACAGGCACAGAGAGGGTAAGTGATTTGCCCAAGGGATTCAGGGCCTCACTGAGTCGTGCACAGATGGAAAGCCTCCAGGTAGGTTAGCTCTGCAAGCAATAGCATCAGGGTCCCAGTATGTGAGCAATGACAGTGACTCAGGACACAAAACAAGGGTCCCACATGAGCGACTGGGTCAGGAGAGACTCCAGAATCACTCAGTCTGGAGAGGCCTGTGAAAGCAGCTCCCTAGGAACTGCTAGGAGCTCTAAGCCATGGGGCACGCTTCCAGGGGCATCCCAGCACCCACAGGGATGCAGTGCCGATGAGGGTACAGCATGTATTTGTGTGCTGAGACTGTACCCCATGCCAGGACCCTGCAAGGTGCTTCTTCATGATTACATTGAGTACTATACTCACATCCACCCCAAGAGGTAGGTACTGCTGCTCCCCCATATCACAGAGGAGATAACAGGTGTTAGATGCTTTGCCCAAGGTCAGCAGCTATATTGCTAGCCCATAGTGACTAAGGCAGGAGCTGGGGGCCTACATAATCCTGGTGCCCAGAGGTCTTCCCATATCCTTGGGCCCCATTTCTCAGATCCCACAGGCCTTTCCCCAAGGCATGGGGCGGCATTTCTATTCTTCCCCACATCCTCACCCCTCTGGCAGTTCTGTTGCAGAGAAGCTGTTCTCCCAGAGTCTCCAGGGCACCAAGGAGCTGGCGCTCTTCTCTTCGCAGGTTGGTCAGTGTCTAGGCCTGGGGTGATGGCTGCCCTACAGGCCACGGGCCCCAAGGTGGTTGTTTAGACCTGGGTTTGAGTCCTGGCTCCATTTCTGAGTTGATGTGTGACTTCTTCTATCTCAACTTTGGATTCCCATGTATAAAACAAAGAATCAGACGGTGTGATTGAAGGTCCTAGTGGCCTCTGATGCTGTGTGAACCTGAGCAGGTAAGCACAGCAGACAGGGGAGGCCAGCACCTGCAGTCCATCTGAAAGGCAAAGTCTGGGCTGAGGCAGTATGCACTAATTAATTCCCCTGGACTGGCTTTGTTAGCCCACCTTGACTTTGGTGACAACAGTGTTTAGCATTATAAGATCAAGTTCCCCTTGGCTAAGAGCCTTCAGGAGCAGCTTCGGAAGCTGCCCAGGCAGAGCCGGGCCAGTTTTAAGGACTACTCCTGCAGGTTCCCGAAACCCAGGGAAGGCTCAGCCTAGGGGAGCCCTCCCCGCACCGTAGCTGTCTTCAAAAAGCTTCTGAAGGTCTTCTAGTTTTCTGAAATTGATCGTTCTCTCCCCCTACCATCACTGTCTCAACAAACTGGGTGGAATTTCTGAAAATTAAGTAGAGCCGTGGCTGTGGGACCCTTCTGGAATGCTGGGGCTCAGAGACCAAACTGGGATTTGTTTCTAGGTTTAATGCATGTCTCAGGGGTTTCAGTTCAATAATACACTTATCGCCAGAATGGGAGAAGAGGAAGAATGAGACAGAGATATCTACAGGGCCAGAGCCAGGGCAAGATAAGAAAGGAAGATATATGGAGAGATAGAGATTGAGTGATAGGTGTGAGGTTGTTCACAGAGATAGAGACAGAGGTGCATACATACCTGGGTGTGAATCTCACTTTACCTTTTACTAGTTGTCTGACCTTGGATAGATCTAGACCTTTGGGTTTTTGTGAGGATTAAAATTAAGGTATGTAATTCCTGTAATGGTGTCTGACATATAATTGACACTTAATAAATGATTCTTCTGGACACTTTCTCTCTCTCTCTCAAACTCTCTCTCTTCAGACTGCTTGCCTTTTGGGAGCAGGGACTTTGTCCTATTCATCTCTGATGGGGCCTGGCATTTGGTCCTGAGACTACCTGACAAATATTGACCATTGAAAGAGCTCGTTGATGCATATAGTCCTCCCAGGAGCTCCAGCCTACTCATGCAGTCGGCAGCCACCCAAGGGTGCAAACCCAGGGGCAGCTGTGATTTGTGAAGACACCCTTGTAGAGTTCTCTCACATCCCTTTTTTCCTGGGGCCCAGGTCTCTGCTAGCCCCCAGATGTGCACCACAGAAGCTCTATCCTTCTATTTGGCTCCCTGTGTTGGCAGTCCAGTTGCCATGGAAACCAATGGTTTCACATAGGACAAAGCACAGAGAGACTCAGCAATGAACAGAAACTTGCAAACACATTATGTAGCATATAAAAAGAAGGTCTGGGAGACTGAGTGCAATAAATGTTTCATGGCCACTTGTTTAGGGGAAAAAACCCAAACCTCCACAAGTCCCAGCTGGAAAGGGTTTTGTTACCATATTTATATTTTTTCTTTTATTCTTTTGTTGTTTTGTTGATGATGGCTTTTTCTTTTCTTTTTTCTTTTCTTTTTTTTTTTTTCTTTTCCTTTCCTTTCTTTTCTTTTTCTTGGAGACAGATCCTAGCAATTCACAGTCCAGCAATGCTGCTGAATACATTGTCTGCAATCCTGTTATCCTCCTCAAATGTCTCTTCATTCAAGCATCATCTCACTCAGAGTCCTTGAAATTTTTTGGGCACCCCCATTGCACATGTCTAACCAGCCTTGGTTTTGCTTCTTAATGTTAGGGCAAGGTAGGGCCAGAGAGAAGCAGAAAACAGTGTCCTCTCTACCTCTTTAAGAAGTATAGTTCTTATGCTGGTGGCAGCCCCTCTTAGGTTTATTTTGTTCCTTATTTTGAAGTCCTAGGATGGTGGGAGACTTCCATTCTTAGCCACACAGAGTAAGAGTCCAGAATTGCCCTCAGCCTGAAAGCATAAAAATGTTGGACAAATGTAGGAAACAACTGTTTTTCAAACTTTGGACAATGAACAGGTAATGCAGGTCAAAGCAGGGAAACAAATTAGGTGAGTCCTGTGATTGCCCCAGTTAAATGCCAGAGGCAGTTTTCAGACAGCAGAGCAGGGAGAGGAAATCTGAACAGAGCTGAGCAGTCTTGCTGACTTGGAAAGAGAGATTGAAGTTTGTGGAGGTTGAAGCAATGAGAACTTGCTGAACATGGTGAAGATGGCAGGGAGAGAGAGAGAGCTCCAGCTATCCGAAGACTGCTGTTCTCACATATTTGGCTGAATACTTGTTTGAGAATGCATAGAGCAAAACTCTAAGGACTGGGACAAATACACTTGGGAAACCAGTAGGCAGAGAAATTCCCAGAGCTCATAGAAGGCTGGGATAGTTTATGTTTCCACTATGCAGGGTGGTTAGATATTGAACAGGGGTATCAGATAGAGTTCTCATAAATCCTTAATAATAGGGCTAAGTTAGCCTTAGACTAAATGCTACTTTGGATGAGCCCCCCAAAAGGCTTGAAAAGCACGGCTCAGAAAGATCAAACTGATCTCAAACGATTTAACCACATGCCTCAACTTTCAATGTGATCCATAGCCCAAGAGGAAAATTAATCAATTGAAACAGATCTGAAAACAATAGAAACAATGAAACAGGAGGTAATGGTGTTGAAACATGTATTACAAATATGGTCCATACATTCAAGAAGGTAGAAGAAAATACGAATATGATAGGGAGAGAATGAAAAATACAAAAAGACCCAAATAAAGCCTCTGAAGATGAAAAATATGGATATGAATTGAAAAATACAGTGGATAGAATTAAGAACAGATTTGAAGTTGAAGAAGAAAAGACTAGTGAACTTGAAAACAAAGCAATACAAGCTATCCAAAATATAGCAAAGATTTAAAAGAGAGAGAGGGGGAGGGAGGGTGGGTACATCAAGTGGTCTAACCTTTTGTGTAGTTAGAGTCCCAGAAGGAGAGGGAAGGTGAGAAAACAAAGGAAGGGAAATAGAAAACAAATAACAGGATGGTTGATTTAAATCAAAGCACATTAGTGAGTACATTAACTGTAAATGGCTTAATGCCCCAGTTAAATGGAGAGATGATCATTCTGGCTAGAAAATCAAGACTCAGTTGTATGCTGCCTACAAGAAGAAAATTTTGAATAAAGACTCAGATAGATTCAAAATAAAAGAATGAAAAGAGATTTACTATACCAGTAACATGAGAAAGTTGGAACAAATATATCAATACTAGGCAAAATAGACTTCTGACCAAGGAATAGTAACAGGCCAATTCAAAGAAGACATAGTAATCTTATATATGCATGTAATAAGAGAGCTCAAAATACCTGAAGTCAAAACTGATAGAATTGAAAGGGGGAAAAAATAAAATCTATACTTATAGCTAAAGATTTTTATATTTCTAAGTAATTTATAGAACAAGTAAACACAAAGTTAGTAAGGATATGGAAGACCTGAAAAACACTAGTAAAAGTTGACTTAGTTGACATTCACAGAGTACGCCACTCAACAATAGCATGATACAGACTCCTTTCAAGTGACCATGGAATGTTCACCAACTCAACCATAAAACATGTTCCAATAAAATGAAGAGGATTAAATCATACAAAAGTATTTCCCTGACCACCCTATAACAGATATAAATTAGAATTCAATGACAGAAATATTTAAGAAAAATCTTCAATTGTTTGAAACTTTATTTTTTAAATTATTTTTTAAGATTTTATTTATTTGTCAGAGAGAGAGCACAAGTAGGGGGAGCAGCAGGCAGAGCAGGCAGAGGGAAAAGCAGGCTCCCTGCTGAGCAGGAAGCCCATGCCGAACTCAATCCCAGCACCCTGGCATCATGACCTGAGCCAAAGACAGACGCTTAACTGTCTGAGCCACCCAGGCATTCCATTTGTTTGGAGCTTTAAAAAGAACACAGATCGAATCCACAAATCAAAAAAAAAAAAAAATCACAAGCAAAATTTAAAGTTACTTAAAATTGAATGAAAATGGGGGCTCTTGGGTTGCTCAGTGGGTTAAGCTTCTGCCTTCGGCTCAGGTCATGATCTCAGGGTTCTGGGATCGGGCCCCACATCGGGCTCTCTGCTCAGAGGGGAGCCTGTTTCTCCCTCTCTCTGCCTGCCTCTCTGCCTACTTGTGATCTCTCTCTCTCAAATAAATAAATAAAATCTTTTTAAAAAATGGAATGAAAATGAAAACACTTAATGTCAATATTTATGGGATGTACCTAAAGCAATGCTTTGAGTGAAATTTAAGCAATAAATATTTATGTCACAAAACAAGAAAGGTCTCAAACCAGGGATCTAAGCTTCCAAGTTAAGGAACTAGGAAAAAAGGGCAAACTAAACATAAACAGGCAGATGTTAGAAGATAGTAAGGAGAAGAGCAGAAATTGAAGAAAACAGCAGAGCAAATCATTGGAATTGAAAGATTAATAAAGTGACAAACTTTTAGCCAGACTGATAAGGACAAAAGGAGAGAAGAGAGAGGACTAAATTAGCTACTACTAGAAGTGAAAAAGGGGACATCACTACAATCCTCATATACATGAAGAGGACAATAAGGGGGATATTATGAGCACTATTTGGCAACTTAGATGAAATGGACAAATTCCTTGAAAGAAGTAAGTTACTAAAGCTCATTTGAGAACAAATAGCCAAATACCCCAAATAGCCCTGTAGGTACTAAAAAAATTGAGTTTGTAGTTCATGACTTTCTTATGAAGAAATCTCCAGGCCTAGTCTTCACTAATGAATTCTACCAAACATTTAATGAAGGCATAATACAATTCTGCACAAACTTTTCCAGAAAATTGAATAGAAGGGAAGACTTCTCATTCTTTAAAAAAAAAAAAAAAAAAAAAAACCCAGATTTATTTATTTATTTATTTATTTATTTATTCATTTTAGGGAGAAAGAGAGGGAAAGGGCGAGAGAGCAAGTGGGGAGAGGGGCAGAAGGAGAGAGAATTTCCAACCAACTTCCCACTGACTGGAGAGCCCTATGCAGGGCTCAATCCCAAGTCCCTGAGATCATGACCTGAGCTGAAATTAAGAGTCAGACACTTAATCTACTGAGGCACCTGGGTACCCCAGAATTCCTATTCTTTTTATGAAGCCAGCATCACCCTGGTACCAAAATCAGATGAAGACATTACAAAAAATGAGAACTACAGACTGGTATGTCTCATTAAATTAGATGCAAAAATAACTCTATTGGGGTGCCTGGGTGGCTTGGTTGTTGAGTGTCTGCCTTCAGCTAGGGTGGTGATCCCAGGGTCTGGGGGTGAGCCCCAAGTCGGACTCCCTGCTCAGTGGGAGGCCTGCTTCTCCTTCTCCCAATCCCCCACTTGTTTCCCACTCTTGCTGTCTCTCCCTTTGTCAAATGAATAAATGAAATTTTAAAATTAATAAAATAAACTATTTTATTTATGTAATATATAAATATATAATATGTACATAGATAAATATAAATATATAATATATACAAAACTTTGAAAAATAACTATCGTGTCGAATCTGGCAATACATTAAAAAGATGATAAATCACGAAAAGTGGGCTTATCCTAGGAAACAACTTCAGCGTCATTCAATAGGCAAATGATTAAACAAACTGTGGTGCCCCCCATGATACTACTCAGTAACAAAAAAGAACAAACTATTGGTATATGCAACAATCTGAGATGACTCTCCAGAAAATTATGCTGAGTGGGGGCCAAAAAGTAACAAATAATACGTTTTCTATGATTCCATTTATATAACATTCTAAAAATAATAAAATTATGGAATTGGGAAACAAAGGTTAAGGAAGGAGTGGGGATGGGAGGGATGTGGGTATGGCTGTAAAAGGGCACCGTGAGGGGTCGTGGTGGTGACAGAAATCTTGACTGTATCATTGCTGCCATCCAGGCCATGAGATTGTGCTGTAGTTGTATAAGATGTTACACTGGGAGAAACGAAGCAGAGGGCACACCTTTGTATTATTTCTTAAAACTGCATGTGAATCTACAATTATCACAAAATTGAGTTTAATTTTTAAAAAAAGTGAAAAAGAAATGACCACACACAGTGTTGGCAAGGATGTATAACAAATGGAATAGTCATTCACTGCTGGTAAGAATGAAAAGTGGTGCAGCGATCTTGGAATATTTAGCAGTTTTGTAAATAAATGAACAGTTTGCACTTCTGCACCCAAGAGAAATGAAAACATACTTTCATGCAAATTCTTATATGCAAATGTTAATAGCAGCTTTGTTTACATTAGCCTCAAACATTCATGAATAGGTGCATGGATAAATAAATGGTGGTATATCCATGAAATGGGATACTACTCAGCACTGAAAAGGAACAAATCACTGATACATACAATAACATAGATGAATCTCAAGAGTGTTATTTATGCTAAATGAAAACAGTTGGTCACAAAAGGGCATAGACAGTATGCTTTTATTTATATGATATTCAGAAAAAGGCAAAACTATAGAGATAGATCAGTGGTTGCCATGGATTGGAGTTGAGGAGGAGATTGTAAAGGAGGAGCAGGGGAAGTTTGGAGGTAATGAAAATGATCTTGACTTAGGTGATAGTAGTTACATGACAATATTTGTTAAACTCATCAAATTGGATGCTTAAAATTAGTGAATTTTATTATTTCTTCCCTATACCTCAGCTATACTTGTTTTAAAATCCTATGATGGTGAATCTGGAAGAGATCTTGGAGATCAGCTAGTCTAACCACACTCATTTTAGAGGAAGTGAAAGTGACCAGGGATGTGGTCAGGGAAGTCAGGGAAGTCTCAGGCTGGGCACATAGGCAGGGCAACAAAGGCACCTATTTGGCTGGAGCAAGGTGAGTGGGACGTGAGGGGTGGGACTGGGAGACGAGGCTTGTCACATGGGAGGGGAGACAGGATCCAGAACCCTGGAGTGCTGTTAGCTCTATGGCACCTTTGTGCAAATTAGGGGAAAAAGGCACCTTTTCTGGGTTGACCAATTAGGAAAAGAGAACCTGTGGGCGGATTAATCAGTGAAAAGAGCCAGAATGCAGAGCTGGGGAGCAGACTTCACTGCCACTCATAACCTTTCAGCTCAATGTCCCCATGCAGTGCTTGGTTGAGAGGCAGGCATGCCTGAATACCCAGTGACATTATCTGGGCTGGTGCCATCGGGTGGTGACAGCGATTTTCTTAGTGGTGTGCAATCATCCCATTTACATATTCTCAACTTTTGTTCCTCCCCTGGGGTACAGATTATAGCTGAACCCCTGTTCTTGCCCTCTAGCTGTTGGTATTCTAAGTGTTCCTCATCAGTGCACCCAGGTAGGTTAGAGCATTTGGGGCAAACACAGAGCAGTGTGTGAACTCTGCAAGACCCTCTCCTGCCTGCGTCCATTACAGAGTCCTCCAGCACATCACGGGTCCCTCTTGGAACATAACAACATTCCTGGTCCTGTATCCCACCCTGGGCCTCATCCCCCGAGTACACCAGAGCATTCCTCCTACTGTATACAGTGTATACACCTCTGCCCCTTGACTTATACAGGCTGTAGTTTTCCCTACAATCTCCCTTCATGGCAGACATGGTCTTGTGAAAAGCCAGTGTGTCTAATCAATTGGTTTCCCATTTCAATCAAAGGTATTTATTCTTTTGAAAACGCGACCAGTGCCTGGGTTTGCACATCATTGCCAACACACATCTGGAGAGTCTCTTTCTCTTCCTTCAAGTCAGATCTCCTCACAGATATCAGTTTCTGTTCCAGGATCCTAATCTTGGGGACAACAGAGGCCACAGAAACCCTCACTCTCACCCTGGACCCTGCTCCAGGGTCCTAGAGCTTGGGAGTGATACAAGCCCAGTCTCTAGAGTTCCCACTCTGTTTTTGCTGCTGTAGGGTGAGAAGGTACGGGATCACAAGCCTATGGGTAGATACTTATCAGAACCATGTAAACTAATTTTCCAGAATTTCCCCAGGTGAGCTTTCTAATGACTCCTAATAGGCAAGAAAGCCTTACTACAATCCCAGGCATTAAAAAACTCCTTGCCTGTTTCTTGTCAGTTTCCTGGGGAGAAATGGGCCTTCTTTTTTTTTTTTTTTTTTTTTTTTTTTTTTTTTTTTTAAGATTTTATCCATCCATTTGACAGAGAGAAATCACAAGTACACTGAGAGGCAGGCAGAGAGAGAGAGAGAAGGAAGCAGGCTCCCTGCTGAGCAGAGAGCCCGATGTGGGACTCGATCCCAAGACCCTGAGATCATGACCTGAGCCGAAGGCAGCGGCTTAACCCACTGAGCCACCCAGGCGCCCCAGAAATGGGCCTTCTTAATGATAGCTGGGTCAGACTTTGTGGTCTGAAGATCAGACCAAGGGTGAATGATCTCTAGGAGTTGCCACATGTCTGCCTTATCAGGAGAGCCTATGGGAATTCATTTACTAATTCAACAAAGACTTACTGAGTACCTAGTATGTGCCAAAGACTAACTGAGTGCACAGTATGGTAGATTTTACATGTCAGCTGGACTGGGCCATAGAATGCACAGATAGCTGGTTATGCATTATTTCTAGGTATGTCTCCATGTGCCAAGCAGTATTCAAGATGCAAGCATACAGCGGTGAGCAGAATATACAAAAAGTCCCTGGATGCAAGGCACTTCCATTGTGATGAGGAAGAGAAGGAGGAATTGATAAATCAACATCTGTTAGTTGTCATAGCAGTTATGGAAAAAAATAGATCAGGATGCTGGGGGAGGGTACTATTGTTCTCAACAGCAAGGCCAGAGATAGTCTCACCAAGGAGCTAACAGTTGAATGGGGTCTGAATTGAAGAAATGGTCCAAGCCAGTGTCTAAGGGAATAGTGTTTCAGGTAGAGGGACTAACAGTTGCAAAGACGCTGGAGTCACAGCATGCTTGGAATGTTTGCAGGGCAGCAGGAAGGCCAGTGTGGCTGGAATGAATGAGTAAGGAAAAATGCAATTGTAGTCACTCCCTGTCTAACCCATCATCAACTCCACTGTCAAGAAAATGTTGTCAAGATCTGCTGAAATTTGGGGAGTTGCTTGCAATGGAGCATTATTGCAACAATGGCTGATTAATGCACTTGCCACTGTATTTATAACAAAGTCCAAACTCTATGTGGACTACCAGAGCTGCATGACCTTGTTCCTCCCTGCCTACCTGCTATTCCTTCTCCCTTCCACATGGTGTTTTGCCCGTGCAGTGTTCTCTTTAGCTTTTGAACACACAACGGAATACTCCCCCCCCCCATCTCAAGCCTTTGTACATTAAGTTCTTTCTGCCTAGAAATCTCTTTTCCCAGATTCTGCATGGTTGACTCTTTCTGGCCTGCTCAAGTGTCTCTTCTCAGTTGTCTCCCTCTTCAAGTAAGCAATCACTCTACTTTCTTCTCACTGTTTACTGCAATGTACTGAAAACTTCTGCTTGCTGAAATCATGTTTTGAAAAATTATGTTGTTTTGTTTATTGACTCTTTTCCTCTTCTAATATGTAAAAACCATGGGACCAGTGACATTGATATGTCCAACTTTTATTCCCAGTACCTATAAAAATGACCTACAAAAGTTAGTTCTTTGAAAAGATTATTAAAATTGATAACCCCCTAGCAACACTGAATAAGAGAGAAAGTACATATTACTAGTGTCTGAAATGAAAAAAGGATATCACTGCACATCTTACAGACTAAAAAAATAAGAGGATATTATGATCAATTAATGTCAAAAAATGCAACGATCTTGAACAAAGGGACAATTCCATGAAAAACACAACTAACTGAAAAGAAACAAAATCTGAATAGCACCGTATCTATTAAAGGTTGAATCTATACTTTAAAACTTTTCTACCATAAGGGAAATTATATGGGTAGCAAATTCTTCCAGACATTTAAGGAAGAAATAAACTCTTCCAGGGAATAGAAGAAAGAAAGCATTTTTTCAGCTTGTTTTATGATGCCAGCATAACTTTTATACCCAAACCTGATAAGAACATTGTATAAAATCCATTGGGACATAAAGTGAGTAATATATCAAAACCAAATTAATTTTATTCCAAGAGTACATCGATTGAGATGATTAAGGAGATTTCTTTTTTGTTCAATTGATGCTATAAATTATAAAGATTGGGTTATAAAGATTAAACCAACCTTGCATTCCTGGAATAAACCCGAACTCAGAGAAAAGTCCATTCTACATGGCTGCATGGGTTTTCTATCACCTCCTGGACCCCACCTCCTACTGTTCTCCCCCAGTTTGTTCTACTCCAGCTACATGGCCTCCTACTGCTCCACAAGCACCCAGGCACGTTCTTGCCTCAGAATCATCATATGTGCTGTTCCTTTGCCTGAATCACCTTTCTTCTAGGCAATCCCATGTCTAGCTCCCTCATTTTCTTTTCTCAAAAGTGATCTTCTCCATGAGGCTTTCCTGATTTCCCTATCTAAAATGTCTATCCCTCTCCCACCCCTGATGATTTCTAGCCCCTTTTCCTACTTCACTGTTTATCTTTAGCCTTTACTACTATCTAACACACTATACCTTTTATTTATTTACTTTGTGCAATGGTGAATTTTACATGTCAACTTGACTGGGCCACAGAATGCATGGAGATCTGGTTAAACGTTATTTCTGGGAATGTCTGTGAGGGTGTACTCAGAAGACATTAGCATTTGAATTGGTGGATTGGGTAAGGCTGATATTTCCTAGTGTGGGTGGGCATTTTCCAAATCACTGAGGCTTCAGACAGAACAAAAAGGCAGACACAAGTTAAATTCACTCTGTTTCTGACTGATGAGCTGGGACATGGATCTTTTCTTGTCCTTGGAGCTCCTGGTTCTCAGGACTTCAGACTCAGACTGGCTTCTACACCACCAGCTTCCCTGGGTGTTGAGGATCAGATGCAGACTGGAAACTGTGGAACTTCTCAGTCTCCATAAATGCATGATCCAATACTATATATATACATATATATATATATATATATATATTCTATATATATAGAATATAGTATATATACTATAGTATATATACTATATACTATATACATATTCCATATACTATATATATGTATATATATATATACATATTCTTTCTGTTCTATTTCTCTAGAGAACTCTGACTAATGCACTGCATATGTTGATTGTCTTCCCTAATTAGAGCAAAAGCTCCATGAGGGTAGGGATTTTTATTTGTTTTTGTACTGCTGTATCTCCAGCATCTAGAACAGTACTTGGCATATGGTAGGCACTCTTTTTTTTTTTTAAAGATTTTATTTATTTATTTGACACAGAGAGAGAAAGATCACAAGTAGGTAGAGAGAGGGGGAAGCAGGCTCCCTGCTAAGCAGAGAGCCCGATGTGGGACTCGATTCCAGGACTCTGAGATCATGACCTGAGCTGAAGGCAGAAGCTTAACCCACTGAGCCACCCAGGTGCCCTATGGTAGGCACTCTTAATAAATATTAGAGGTATGAGTGAATGTCCTCAGTGTCCTTCATAGTAGGACATACATTCAGCAGTTCAGTAATGAAGGACCTACCATACCCCTAGGAGTGCTGGCAATGTAGAGATGAGTTAGGTCCCATCTCTGCCCTCCAGCATGAGGTATATTGGTGAGGGGCAGCATAGGGAAGATTCAGATACAGAAACTATTCAACTTAGTGAGTCAGATACAGTTGATTTTCATTGTTTGAAGCACTTATTCTCTATAAAGTCATTGTGACACTGAATTAAGAGTACCAAACTACTGCTCCTAGGGAAAATACAGGGTTAGTTACTATACAGGGCCTCCAGTTACAATACTTTTGTCATCCAAACAATACATCACCTTGTTTTTTGTGTGTTTCTTCATATGTATTGATGATTCACTAAAGCTGAACTCACAACCAACAGAACTAGTATCCATGTCTTGATGAAACTTAGCTAACACATGTGTTTTCTTCATGAGGTGCACCACAGCTTTCTTGCACTTGGGAACATGAGACAGTAAAGGACAAAACTACCAAACAAATGCATAGAAAGATAGAAACAAAACAAAACAAAACAAAACAGGGCACAAAGTAGACCATGAAAGGACACGTTCACAGCCTGGGAGCTGGAGCAAGAAGGGAGAGCATTCTCAGCTGAGAATCCATGTGTGGAAGGACTCAAGCTTTTCACCACTCTGCACCAGTCTATGAGTGATGGTATTGATTTTGGGGTGAAGTCCTAGGGAGTAGTGAATTCACAGATATGGAATCTGCTAATAATGATGATCCGCAGCATTTAATGGCACCTCTGCAACTTACTGGCACCCTCGCAGACCAAGAAGGGAGGTCAAAGAGAAACAGTTGACAAGGAGGGGTGGGCCCTGCTGGAGACCTCAAGTCTAAAAGAGAGGAGCACATTCCCAAAGCTCCTCCCTGAGACAGTTTCCCCCATACCCTCCCCTCTGTCCCCTTTGGACAAACACATTTGCAATCTGCTAACCACGGCTGGTTTGAATGACTTGAGTTGTCAGGTCTGATTTTGTTCTCTGAAAGTCAATTTTTATTCTTAATACTTCCAGTCTCTCTGCAGAGCTGACAGCTCCCCGCAGTGTGTGTGCGCCACAGCCAGGGGAGATCTTGAGGGGGAAAAAAAAAGGCCCTCTTCAGGAATGAGGCTGCTTATGTGGATTTCCTGACAGCTTGGACGGATTGACTTTTCTTCTGCTCTCTGCACTAAGAGTATTTACATAGGAACAACTCAGAGATTTTAAGTCTGCAAGTCCATCCCCAGGGCTGAGAGCATACCCGAAATCCTCATCTCCCATCAGTGATACCGCAGGGTTTCCAGACCAACCATGGAGGGGTGGCAGGGCATGGGGGAGGGGTTCAGGTGAGGAAATCACAACAGGAGTCCTCCTCAGTGTGAGCCCTTTCTCCAGCTACTCCCATGGCAGGAAGCAGATGCAAGGGAGGCAGGAAAGGTTGAGGAGGGTGTGTGTCCCATACAAAATGATCCCACTTGTTTTTCCTTTTTCAGTAGTGGGATCAGATGCTCGGGCTATGTGCTCTGCAGGATGGCCAGATGTTTATAATGCTCAGAGAAGATGGGTGGTTTCTGCATTATTTATCTTTTTCTTTTTCTTCATTATTCCCAAGGTCTCATACCATTAAAGCATTCAAGCATCCTATCCATCGGTCAGCAAAACATTTACTGAACATCTTCTATGTTCCCTAGCCTATGCTAGGTATTGGGCACACAGAAGTGAACAGGTCAGATGTGGTTCCTGTTCCTGTTAAGCTAATGGTCCAGAAGTGGAGATACACAAATACTGACTCATGTTGCTTTAACTACAAATGAGTGAAGAGTACAAGGAGAAATTTAGGGAACAGAGGAGGATATTTTAAGAGAAACTAATTTAGTTTGGGGGTTCTGAGAAGGCTTTCTGGTGGAGATGGCATTTACATTGAGATTGGAAGTGGGAGTAGGAACTGGCCAGGTAGAATATGACGTTTCCTGACTGAGGGGAATAGCATGTACAAAGGTCCTGTGGTAAGAAGGCAAACTTGTAGACATCTGAAAGGTCATCTTGACCTCTTCCTTTCCCTATTTTATTGATGAAATACCTGAAGGGGAGTGAATTGCTCAATGTCACACAGTGAATTAGAAGCAGCACAGGGGTTTGATCCTGAGAGCCTGTTCTCAGTATAGCTCTTTTCCCCTGATTTCCATCAAGGCCTGTTGGCCCATCAATTTCTCTCTTGGATCACAGGTGATCCACTTGACTTCTCTTCCTCAATCCATAGCCCTTGACACATTGACTTGGGGTAGGTCACTCAAGAATTGTGAAATAAGAGGAAATACATCTATGGTCCCTGGCCCCAATACCTGCCTGACATAGGGCTTCTGAAACCCTTGTAAACAGGGACACTTAGATATTTTGCTCTAATATTTAATTTTTGACACAGTGACTGGCACAGTTACTGACACAGATCTCCTAAAGCTCTAGTACTTTTCTAAGTGATAAGAGTGTTAGGAACACCTTTTGTTCTACTATTTGGTCTTTGACTCTGGTTTCCTACACAGGGCTCCTAAGTCCATTTGAATTTCCTTGGTATTAAGACTGTCTTTTCTTCTAATGGGGTGACCCTGGCTGGCTCCTTGGTGGGGACTGGTCACTAAGACATCATTAGAAATTTCAGATCTTCAGCCTCACCCTTCATTCTTTAGAGAGGGGAGAAGGCCTGGAAATGAAATTAATAATTGATTTTGCCCATGTCATGAAGCCTCTATAAAAATCCCAATGGTATGTGTTCAGAGAGCTTCCAAGTTGATGAACACATCTTCATACCAGGGGATGATGTGCCCCAACTCTAAAGGGATAGAGCCCTGGTACTTGGGACACTTCCAGACCTTGTCCTATGCACGTCTTCATCTGACAGTTCATTCATGTCCTTTATTATATAATCAACCTTCAAACATAAGTAAGCATTTCTTTGAGTTCTGTGAGCTGTTAGCAAATAATCAAATCCAAGGGGGAGGAGGTCATGGGAACTTCTTGCTTTGTACTCACAAGAAGTTGTGTGTAACCTGAGGACCTAGCACTTATGATTGGCATCTGACTTGGGGGTGCACAGCCTTGTGGGACTGAGCCCCTTACTTGTGGCATCTGATGTTATCTCCAGATATAGTTCAGATAGAGAGTATCTGAATTGAGTTAAATTGTAGGATACCCAGCTGGTGTCATAGAATTGCTTGGTGTGGGGACCCAGCCCCCAACATTTGATGTTGGAAGTTGTATGATAGTAGTGTGAAGGTAAAGGTGAAAGACCCAGGCAGAGTGAAGTTTTTCTTACATAGTAATATATTGCAGGGCATAGTCAAGAGAGGAGAAACCTTTGTCCTTAGATACATGCTGCCCATGGCAGTACACAGTCCCCAGGCTGTTGATGTTGTAGGAAACGGGACCAAAGGTATGTGTGTGTCTCCTCACTAGCATCTGAACCAATGTCTTCCTGTCTTCTTCCACAGACATGCATGTGGCCCTGGGGTGGAGCAGGATCCCCGGTGTCAATTTCCTCCAATAAGGAGTGTGTGGAGTGTGGAGTGTGGAGCTCCTTGGTTGGAGGCCTCGCCAGAGCAGCCCCTACAGGACTTGGGAATCCCAGAGGGTGTAGGGACTCTAGTGAGGGACAGACCCAGATTGGAGCCATGAAACCCCTCAGGAGGCTCTGGTAGGTTTTAGACATCCCCCAGTCTTTCCTTGTTGTCCTATTGATGAGGCCCACAGAGGGAAAGAGATATATCCAAGTCCACACAACGACTCAGGGGCAGAGCAGTGGTGCTGTGACTCCTGAGAGCTGCAGGGCTTTCAGCACCTTTGAAGCAGAGGATTATGGAAACCTTTAAGACTCCATTGACCATGGAACTAAAGGTGATGTCACCTTCCCTCAATATTTGCAATAGCTAAAGACAGGCAATTCAGCATTTCGGTCAGATTCTGATTGCACTACAAGAGCAGACGAGGCAACAGAAAACAAGAGTTAGAACCTAGGAGACAGGCCTATAGGCAACATCCTCACCTTTTCCTTATAAATGCAAATATCACTCAGAGATCAGGAAGCATCGAATCACCAGCTGTGTGTCCCAGGGTAAATCACTTACCAGAGGCTCAATTTTCTCATCTCTAAAATGTAAATAGCAATCCCTCTCTGATAGTGTGGTTCTGAGGATGAAATGAGATGTGAGATTCCATTATTCCCCCCCCCCCCCCCCGCAACTTTGGTCTATAGTTAGCAATGTCTTCTCTCTTCCTCCCCCTCTCTCCCTCTGTGATGATTAATTTTATGTCAGTTTGACTGGGTCATGGGGTACCCAGACATTTAGCCAAACATTTTGAGTCTGTAAGGATATTTGTGGATGAGACTAACATTTGAAAGGGTAGACTGAGTAAAGCAGATTACTCTCCTTAATGTGGTGGGCCTTGTCTAATCTGCTGAAGGTCTGAATGGAGCAAAAAGGTTGAGGGAGAGGGGACTCCTCCTGCCTGGCTGCCTTGAGCCAGGACATTGGTCTTTTTCCTGTCTTCAGACTTGATCTAGAGCATTGTCTTTTCCTGGGTCTCAAACCTGCTGGCTTTGGGAGTAGACTTTACATTACTGGCTCTCCTGGGTCTGTAGATTGCTACTTACAGACTTAGGACATCTTAGCCTCCATAATCTCATGAGCCAAATCTTTATAATGAATCTCTTTCTACAGTCAGCCCCCCACACAGCTGAAAATCCACATAGAACTTTTTATTCTCCCCAAACTTAACTACAAATAGCCTACAGTCGACCAGAAGCCTACTGATAACATAAACAGTCGATCATCTCATATTTTGTATGTTCTAGTATTAAACACTGTGTCCTTACAATAAAGTAAACTTGAGAAGAGAAAGAAAATCATGAGAAAAAGAAACATCAGTACTTTACTGTCGAAATTCTCCATAGCAGTGGACCTGTACAAGTCAAACCCGTACTATTCAAGGGTCAACTGTATATGTATATATCCATCTTATTGGTTCTTTCTGAAAATTCTGATTAATACACCCTCCCTCTGCCCCTTCAGGTTCAGGGACTCAGAAGCTCTTGGACCTCCAGGTCTGATATCTGCAAAGAGTCTCTCCCCAGGTATCCTTCCAGAGTCCCTGGCCTGACCCAAACCCTTCCCTGACTCCATCTCTGCCCTGGAAAATATCCTTTCACCTCACCTACAAGGGAATAAAAGATATGGTGAAGCATAACCAGTCCAGAATCCTGGGTTCAAGTTGTGTTGTTGCCACTTAATTCTCTAATCGAGAATGAGGACTGAGCCTTGCCGTCTTCATCTCCTAACAGGCTTGACGATCCCTCACTGCCCGCCCCACAGGATTATTCCTAAGGATGAAAGCAGAATTATGACTCTTCTCCTGCCCCATCCCTTTCTAAGGCTACAAGGTGTGTGTCTACAGGGTCTGTAGCTTTTTATTCCTATCCTAAGCCCCGGGCTTCGGACCTCGCTCCTGTAACGTTCCCCGTGACCAACTGAAGGAGCATTTGAAGAGTCCCTGTGTAATTACAGGAGACACCTGTCAGAGGCTCGAAGACCTGGAGATGTCCGAAGACATTCTATTAAATGAGATGGAAATTGAATGACAGACCAGGTCGGTGTGCTGGAGGCAGAGGACAGCACTCAGGAATTCAGGGGCGACGGCAGGCTCGATTCCAAGTACATTTTTGAGCGAGTAGTGGAGCCCAGTGAACCTTGGACATGAAGCTCTTTCCAAATGAGTCTTTAATAAAATTTAGTCTAATACAAATTGAGCCTAATTAAATTGTACCCGTTGAAAATGCACTGCTGTACATCCGAATGATGAAATCGGGATCAAAAAGCAATAGAGAATAGAAGCTAAGGTAATTTTCCACTTGTACTAAGCAAGCCGGGATCTCCAAATTGCAGTTGCGTTGAGCGCCCACCCGGGATTATTAAAGGGCCAGGCCTCCAGGTTTATGGGTTCTCAAGGTCAACACCATCTCACCCACTTCCTCCCTCTGGCTGCCTGCCCCTTGTCCTCTAGAGGAGAAGGCAGAGGAAGGCAGGAAGGGCTACCAGAATTCTCTCGGTCCCTGGAAACATGGAGCGTGCTCTGTCCTGGAGGTCTCTGCTCCTTCCTAGAAGGACTGTCGGGTAGGTGTTTATGTGGCTGACTCGTTTTCACCGTCTATGCGAGGGCTATGGACAAGCTTCCTTGGCAGCTTCCCATGCTCACCCACATCACCTTCTCCCCTGCTTTGTTCTCTTTGCTTCCAAACTCGCACTCTGAGACGCATCCCTTGTCTTGGGTCCCTATTTTTCCATTTCTTCCCCCACCCCATCCCGCTATCAGGATGTAAACTCTGAGAGCTCAGGACTTTGTCCTGTTCTCTGCTCTCTCGCCAAGACCTTGACACTGAACAGGTGCTAAGTGAGTCCTCATCAAATAAATGGGCATCAGAGCGTAGAGCGTCCTGAGGTCAAGTAGCCAACCCCATTTTAAAGCCCAGAGAGGGGAAGGGGCTTTCCAAGACCACCCAGCGGCTCTAAGACACTCTTCTCATTGCTTGTCTGATCTACCAGTGTAGTGTAGGAGATCGCCCAGGTCACTGGAGGGTGTGGGCTCTGCAGGCAGACCACCTGGGTTCAAGCCCCTCCTCTGACTTCACTAGGTGTATGGACCCTGGGCCCGTTTCAGAACCCTGGTTTGCTCTTGTAGAAAACGGAAATGACAGCAGTACCCAGCTCCCTGGAGCGGTGCCATGAATCCTGCCAAGCGGGTGGCACATGGCAGCCAAGAAGCCAAGGCTCAGAGGGTTCGGTGACTCTCTCAAAGTGACACAGCCAGCAGCAGCCGGGACAAGACTTCTGGACTCAGGTCTCTGCCCTTGACACTGCCCGAGGACTGCCAATCCCCGCCCCCTGGGAGCCCTTCCCTCCCCCGACCCCTCCCAGTCCTGATTGATGGGCCAGTGACCGGGGACTTCTGCTCACCAACCTATCTCCTGACAAGGCTGCCTCCTGTCAGGTCTGGAAGCAAGTTTACAAGATAGATTTAAAAGCCTCCCGGACAGGGAAGCTGGTTCACATGCCTCCGGGGCCAGTTCAGCTCTCTCTGCTTCTAATGAAAACAGACTCCTGGGTCCCGAGTGGGCTCCGAAGAGGCTCGCGCCTGAGAGCAGGCGGGAATAGTTTGCTGCAGGGAGGCGCCCGGGGTCCTGAGTCTTGGGGACCTGGGGGGTCCTCCCCTCAGGACCCCTTCTGTCATTTCCCTCCTCTTTATCTGTTCTGTCTCCCCTTTCCAGAAATGCGGCCCCAAGGCTCTCAAACGGGCAGGGGAGGTTAAGTAGGTTCTGGCTGGTAGACAAGACGGGATGACCCAAATAGTGATTTTTTTTTTTAAGAGAATTGAGCCAATATTTAAAAGCCAGAAGATTTCTTATTTAAAAAATTGGATTTTTACCTTCCTTGTAAAAATATCTGAAGATAGCAACCCCACCACACACGCGCCCTGCTCCCATGGCAACAGGGGACTGGGGCAGAGCAGCAGCCCCCTCTCTGAACAAAGCAAGTTTTTTTTTTCCGCTTTCCCACCATTCCCACCTCTCCGATGCGCCTGGGCTCCTTCTCGTACTTGGATTCGCTGCTTGTTCCCTGTAGGCACCTCCGTTTGAGACCCCCATCATGCTGCACAGCCTGGTAGGGACTTAAGCCAGTGATGAGGACAGTGAGGTCCAGAGAGGGAAAGTGACTTGCCCAAGGTCCCCCCCGAAAAATGGATCACAAGCCAGGACTAGGTCCCAGGGTGCTCTCTCCCAGGGAATCCTACACACTGGTTTTCTGGGGCTTTTCCCCTGTGGCATCTGAAAGCGGCTGCATCCTCGCCCACATGGCTCCCGCCCCACAATGTGGCTGCCAGAAAGAGCTTTGAGAACTCAGATCTGATCTCATTATGTCACTCACTTCCCAGCTTTGAGAAGAAAGAACATTTTTACTAGTCTAGGGATGCAGCCAGCCTCCTTGGGATGACATTCAGGGCCCGCACTCGGTGGCCCGGCCTACCTTTCGGCCTCACCCTGCCGACCCTCTGCCTGGCCCTCCCTGGCAGCCACCATCCTGTTGGACCCTTCACTCTCCCCCCAAACACCCCACTCCGCCCCTTCCTCAGGCTGCAGGCCATTCCCCTTCCCCAGAAGAAATTCTGCTCAGCCTTCAAGGACGCCCGCCTCCCGCATCACTCCCCACCAGAAGACTTTCTGGACCATCCCGCTCCAGGGTCCCCACGTCAGGGTTAATGACATCCTCCTCCTTCGCCAGTCTGTGCACTCCCCCACGGAGCATTGAAGGCTTCGGATTCCTGCCCTGAGATGCCATATTTGCCGTAGTCATCTGCCTATTAATAGTACCATTTACAGAGCGCCTAGTGTGTGCCGGGATGAGCCTTTCAGCTCCTAAATCCAATGGTCTGTTTTCGTAGATAGATCTCCCTGCTTGTTCAGATAGAGAAACTGAGGGACAACAGAGTGAACTAGCATGTCTAAGGCTGCTCAGCCAGTAAGTGGCCACAGCAGGCCCCAGGTGGGATCTGGGGGGTCCCGTGCTGTGAGTGGGGGGTTCTGGGCAGCAGAGTGCCTACCTTTCTCATCTAGGGCACTGTGCCTTTGTCAAATGAACCCAGAGGGCGTCCTCAGGGTCAGGGTCAAGTGGGGCAGCTCCTGGGGCAATTTCCTTGGTTCTCAGTAGCTCAGGCCCATTGTCCAGCCCCCATTTCCTGCCCTGCCCAACATTCCCCTCTTCTCCCTCTCCCTCTCTACCTGCACCCCTACCTGCACCCCTTCCTGTCCTCAACGCCCAGAAAGCAGCTTTCCTCGTGGGGCCACCACAGACCAGAATGAACTATTGGACTCTCCCCGCACTGTCCCCGGACACCAGGCCTCTTTACACAGCCTGTTCCCTCTGCCTCCCACACTCCTGGCCTCATTCCAGAACTCTGACCTGTCCTTTTAGAGGTAACCACTCCACCCCTCACCTGGCCACTGTCTCTCTGACCTCAGCCGCAGGCCGTCTTCTCCTTGCTGACTCTGCCTCAGCAGCGCTGGCCTCCCTCTGTTCCTCACACGGGCCAAGTCCTTTCCTGCCTCCGGGGCCCTGCACTTGCTTCCCCTCTGCCTGGCATGCCTCTTCCTGCCTGGGCATCTTCTTGTCATTTAGGTCAGAGCTCAGATGTCCCCAGCTCGGGGTGACACGTGCTCTGTGTGCGCCTTCATGGCACCCCGGCGCTGTTTCTCATGTCTGTTGTCTGTTTCTGCTGCTTTTCAGCCCTGGGGTGGGGGAGGGTGGGGCAGAGGTCTCATCTGTCTTGCTCACCATATCCCCAGTACCCTGCACAAAGCCCAGCAAGAGGTAGGTGCTCAATAAATATTTGAGTGAATGCGAGGAAAGGAAAAGGGAAAAGAGAAAGCAAGAGGAAGGGAGCAGGGATGGACAGAAGGAAGGATAGAAGGAAGGGAGGAAGAAAAGGGAAAATCAGAAAGAGAGCTTGGTTCCTGTGGCTCTGACCGAGTTGCCAGGTTGCACTCTGAAACTAACAAAGCATCTTGTCCCTGTCCCCTGGAAGAGGGGCAGTGAGAACAAGAACAGGGACAGACATCTCTCTTCACCCTCCAATGGCAGCATCTGTGTGATGCCATCCTTCTCCATTGTTCTGCCCCTGGGAGCCCCTCTCCCCTCCCTCCCCCAGAGAACAAAGGCAACAAACCAGGACAGGCAGGCTTATACGTCCTGTGCACCAGGCAAGGGCCAGATAACGATCAGGTTCGGCCTGACCGGAGGCCAAATCCAGGACAAGAAAGATTAGAGTGCAAAGAAGACAGGTGTCCTAGGGAGGGCAGGGGGGAGGGGGGAGCGGCCCCCAGGAGGCCCCAGGAGGGGCCTGAATGGCTGTCCACAGCCATGGCCATGAAGTGCAAGTGAATGGCCTCACTGCCGCCTGATTAAATACGATGGTGACCCGGATCACAAATTCGAGCCAGGGTCCCGGATTAGCACTGGAATTAAGTACTATGAAAATTCAAGGGGAGAAAAATTCACATAAAATTTAATTTAAGGATTAAGCAATGATGCTTTCTGGTGGAGTCATTTTCCCGTGATTATTAAATCTCCTTGCACTTGAGCAAGATCTCCTCTGCAGGTCCCCGAGCTGGCAGTGGGCGGCACAGGGGGCAGCACTTGGTGCTGCCGGTCTCCGGGCCCCTGGGGAAGGGGTGGCTCTGCCTGCTTGACCCCTGCCCAGCAGTCCAGCCTCTAATCAACTTATAGGTCATGAAGGAAAAGAAAGCAAGGAGGCACAGTGGCAGGGCGTGGGTGGGGGGCGCTCCAGGTCAGCCCATCACCCGCATGGGCAGTGGTGAGTCTCAGCACTTAGAGCGGGCAGGCTATATGCAGGATTGAAAGGTAACACCTCCAGGAGGCCTCAGCGATTCTCAAGTCTACGCCTCCTGGGATGAGGAGAATGAGACCCAGAGAGTAGAGGGAGTCCTGTTAGGCCACTTAGTTAAATGTCAGGGCTGGAACAGGGCCCCACGGCCTCTTTACAGATGGGATTCATTCCTCAGTGACAGCATAGGCCTTTCAGGCACATAGTTAAAGCCAACCAGCATCTGCCCCAGGACTCTGACTGAAATTCTCAGAAACAAGGTACTTTTCTCCCCCTGAGCTTGCCTAGCTGGCAAGGGATCATTCTGGATCTGCTGGAGCTCATCTTTGTCATCAGTTGGGCAGAATTCCTTGAGGGTTAAGCCAGGGGAACCAAAACTAGGAGAAGGACAGAGATGAATCCAGATGACATCATTTGAGCACCTGGATCCAGCCATGCCTGAATACATAAACATGGGTGGTCTCAGTTACCTGAGTCAGAACTTTTCAAGTCAAAGGCCATTTAAATCGGATTTCTATCATTTGAAACTATAAGAGTCCCAATTAGTACAATTTCCCTCTTCTGGAGCAAAGTATCCAGGCTTCTAAGAACGGCCCTCAAAGGTCATCAGGATTCAGCACACAGCTCCATATTCTTCCTCTGCATCCCTACAATATAAGCTTCTTATTTCAGCCACACCAAATGGCATGCTCGTTCCACCCAAGCCTTGTGTCTCCATGGATGCCTTTGTCTAGAATGCATTTTCCACTTATGTGCCTGGAAGGCTCCTCTTTAGTTTCCAAAATCCTTCCCAATACCCACTTTTTTTTTTCCCTCTCAGACTTCTGCAAACAGACTGTTTCTTCCTTGTGCCATGTCTAACTTGTGATATATGAGGTGTGCTTTTTCTCCTGGTTTGGAATGGGCCACTTATTCGTTTGCTTCTCCTAGAGGTAAGGAGCTGGTTCTCAAATGTCTTGATGTCTCTAGTGCTTAGCACAACACTTGGTACCCAGGGTGGAACTGATAAGATGTTGCAGAACTGAGCAGAATGCGAAATGGAAAGGCACTAAACAGATATGATTGGCTGATATCTCTCAAAACCAACCATAGGAGTGCCCATCCCCAAATACCTCCTCAAGCCCTCTGCCAAAACTGGCCAGAAAAGGTGATCAGAAAGATGAGCCTTTGCATATGTTTCCTTCAATTCCTGACTTTCCCAAGAGCCTTGGTTCTAGAATCTTATCACTTGGGCTCAAAGCTTGACTCCATCTCTTCCTACCCATGTGTCTGCAGGAAGGTCCCTTAACATCTCTGGGCCCCAGGCTTCTTTTTGGTCTTTGGGATGCAGTTAGTGACACGGTATCTGTAAAGAGCTTGAAACGGCGTCTGGCACTTTGTAAGCACCCAATAAATGTTAGGTGTTATTATTCACTGCAGAGAAAACGAGGCGAAAATTAACAAGAACTTTGACGAGGACCTCTTGTACCTTTCACTACGACTCTGTTTCATATTAAACGGTATTTTATGTGAGTACTTACTATGTCACCCTGTTTAATTGATTTAGAAGCACTTCTGAAAGCTTGCTCCTGCTCAGAGAACAGGTATGCTGTTTAAATGTGATTAACAAAGATGTTTGTGGTCATTTTATAAAATGTTGAGCATCAGATCTTTAGTGAGGAACATCATTACTTCATTTCCACGGGAGAATTAGATTAGATTTAGATCATTTCAACTAATAAATGCATTTTACAAGCCCAGGCTTTCCCAAGCTGGGGGGAGAATTAGTTCAGAAATGGAGGAACTCACTAGGGATCAGCCTCCAGAACCAGGTGGAGAAGTTTCAGGTACACACCCTCGTGTAGCCAGATAACATCCTCAGCTCCCGAGAAAGGAGCGTGGCCCCGATAGGACTCTTCCTAATGATTTAAGGGCTTACCTAAAAGGGCTCTGGGCTCCCCTTATCACAAAGTGTTCAGAGGGATGAGAGGGCCTTGGCGAAATCTCCGTTATGGCAAGCCTCCTGGGTGCCAGGCAATATCTCATTCAAACTCGCAGCATCTGTGAGAAAGCGGATATTATTAGATCCATTTTACAAATGAGAAAACAAAACCCAGTGAGGCACGCTGACTTGCCCAAAGTCACCCAGCTCCGTAACATGGGGTACAGGCCAGATGATCTCACCCCAAGGCCTGTGCTCCTCCCATGCCTCAGCCTCTGGGTCCCAGGGTCTTGTGTCTGGGAGATTTTCCCCAGCCTGATGCTGGGCTGGCATCTGCTTCAGTCCTACTGTACACTACTGATTCCTACGTCCAGCCCTGGTGGAAAATTTCAGCACAGGCTATCTCTCAGGGAATGCAGAAATGACCACTCCTTGCAGTTCTTAAGCTACTGAAGTCAGTTTCTGATGGGGTCTTTTTCATGAATACGACAGCCCATCTGGGGAAGAATAGATCACAGTTCATATCCTACTGTGACTTATTCCAAGGTTATGACAGATGACAGGTGAGCTATATGACCCCTGAAACATTCCTCCAAGAGCATTATTAGATGAACTCGGGTTGTGGGTTCAGAGAGGCCAAGGGGGCCTAGCCATCTCGGGGTTGGCTGCCTATCTGGGATTTGTCTCGCTTTATGGGGAAGAAGGACTCTGTTTCCATCAGGATGTCGGGAGAGCCTCTGGGAACTCCAAAGAGTGAAGCCATAGGCTAACTCAGGCCCCTTCTCCACCACCCATCAGCCAGGAAGTTCAGCCCCTCTGTCCTGACTCCTTTCCCCCTGCATGCGGAACACCTCATAAAAGAGGCAACCCCCTGGGCTGGCCTCTTAAGATGACATCAGCATCCTCTCCTTCCTGGACTCTCTTCTGGAGGGAGAGGACTTCAAGGACCTTGAGGAGAGCAGAGCTATGAGAAAGAGGGATCCCGGCTCCCTGAGTTGCATGGAGCAGTGCTCATGTTCTTCTCCCGACCTGCTTTGGACTGATGACATGAATGATAAACAAAATTTGCAGGAATCCATGACTGGGATTTGGAGATGTTTGTTACAGCAGTTATCCTATACTGACTGATACACTTTCCCTTTAAGACTCAGGCCTGAACCTCTTCCTCAAGTGCCTCCTCCCACTGAGTCTCAGTTTTTGCCATCTGTTTCCTGGTTTCCAAGCTCCCTCATCCTGGGGTAATTCTCCTCTTACCCTGATGGTTATGCTAGGGATTGGTACTCCTCTTGGATGCTTCTAGGCCTCCTGGGAGGTAGCTGCTTCCCTCCAAAGATCAAGTGTTGGAGGAAAAAGCAGACTAAAGTCTCTGGACTGAGAGCTGAGTTTCTGAGGCCAGTCTGAGCTCCATCACACACCTGCTACATGACTGTGGATAAGTCATTTTCCTTCTCAGGGTTTCAGTTGCTCCATCTACATAATACAGAAAATAGATGCTTAAATTTTCACCCTGCCAGCCAAGTTGGATTCGATTGTCAAAGAAGATTCACAGGACCCCAGATGACAACACTCACGAATCCACAGTTTGTTACAGGAAAAGGATGCACAGCATGACAGTGTGGAAGCCAGGCTATGCTTCCCAGCTGGGGTCGTGGTGTGGCCAAGGGAAGGCTCCTACCAGCCTCCCTCTCTAAGGCCATTGGCACAGAACTCCTCCCACCTGGGGGCGAGTCTTGGTTTAGGTATTTTCTTATTTGCTGGTCAGGTAAGCATTTCCCTGTTACATAACCAGTTTCCTGGACAGAGTCCTTCAGGGGGCTCACCAAGACCAGGTGGGAATCATTGATCTCACTGTTCCCCATTAGCAATGCTCATAGGCTAGATGGGGCTGCTCTGAACCCCCACCATCACCCGGCTACAGAGTGACGCGATTGCCCCCGCGTGCTTACTGCCTGGCCTTCGGTCCATGTAGACCCATGCAGGGGCACTGGCAGAACAGCTCACAGAGGAGCCTGCCCTTTTGTCCCACAGGCTAGGTCTTTTTATGACAAAACTACCATAGTTTGACAGCAATTAAAATGCTCAGACATCAAACATCGGTGATACCCGGTGAGGGCATGGGGACAGATTTAAACAAACTGAATTATCCAATAATACTGGCACAGATTTTTTCATAGTTTTGTGATTTTATTTTGCCTCCCTGATCTATGGCCACTTAATGGTATGTTTGTTGAGTGATTAACTGTAATCCATCTATTGGTGTTTTTTTTTTCTTTTCTGAGAGAGAGAGTGAGCGAGCAGGGGCAGAGGGAGAGAGAGAGAATCCCAAGCAGACTCCACACTCACTGTGGAGCCCAATGCTGGGCTCCATCCAACAACCCCGAGATCATGACCTGAGCTGAAACCAAGAGTTGGAAGCTCCACCGACTGGGTCACCCACGCACCCCCTATAATCCACCTATTATTAACCAAATCTCAATCTTCAGGCCAATTCTCCTCCATATGCATAACATCCTGAAGGTATTTCGATTCCCTCACCCAAGGCATTTGATCACAAGCCTCCTTATGAATTCTATTAGCCTTTACAATATTAGCTCTACCTCCAAGTCCCTATTACACCAGAGAGCACTATCCTGTGCCATCCTGGACATGGGGTTATGACACAAATAAGACATCACACAGTATAATTACTTTATCCCTCCCGACAAAGCCTACCTTTTCCCATAAACTATATATTACTTCTTGCAGGAGTTTAAGTTACAGACCATGTCTCTATTATTTCACGACTCCAAACCTCTTGAGGACACCACAAAACTCCTTTTCTCAGGTTGTGTCATTTGATAGACACTGGTTCCCAGGGAGAGGGATCCCCAGAGGGCTCATTTATCCCTCAGGATGGGAGTAGGAAAAGTCCTTGGGTCATTGTCCTGGGCTCTACTGTTCTTGAATGCTTTGACTGGAAGAGAGGAAAGATTCTGGCTTGGGCAGGTGCCCAGTGAGTTAAATCAGTAGATTGGGCACGCCGCTATTCAGATCTCAGAAGAGCAATTATTCCCTCCTCTTTTTGTGCAAGAGGCCTTGGATCATAAACACATTGATTTCCTATCAGGCAGACAAGCTGGGCTGTGGCATGAACAAGCTTCTCAGCAGAAAGGGGAGGCCTAGCTAAGCCCCCTGGTTTTGCTGAATCATCTTGGAAAATGCTAATGCTGGCCCCAGGAAAGGCCTCATTTGGCTCAGAGCCCAGAGCCCCCACTGCCTCCCCAAGGTGGGCTGTGCCACAGTCCCCTGCTCCTTGAGCCAGTACCAGGACACCTGGTACTCTTGCCCTTGGCGTTCTTTTGGCTTAAACCCTGCCCTGAACAGCGTTCTCAGAACACCTGCTGTGGGCTGGCCCTTCCACCTGCACTTCACCGCATTCAGTTCTCACATCTCGCCCCAGGGGAGGCAAGACCGTTTATGCTACATGGAAGGCGTGTCTGAGACCCGGGAAAGAACAGTAACTGACCCAAGGCACTGACCTTGCAGGAGCTGTGGCGGAGACTCCAGCTCAGGTCACTGACTCTACCGTAAGCTCCCCATTCTTCCTGCTTTCCCAGATCCGACAGTCTATGAGGCTGGGGTCTGCCCCTAGCATCCACGCAGCCTGAGGGAATGGCCATCCAGGGCCCGGGAGAACTGCGAGCTGGCAGAACGAGTTTCTGAGAAAGTTACCATGCCCTTCTCATGCTGGATGGCTCTTTTTGATGTCTGCCATCAGTTGACAAAGGCTTTTCCCAGAACAGTAATGTTTGCAGCAGGATGAGTGCCCATTTTACAGGTGAACAGATTGAGGCTGCAGGAGGTGATGACTTCACCACGAACCAAGGTCAGGTCCAGGGCTTCAGGGTGATTTCCCCAATGCCTAGCATAGCACATTAGTAGGCCCCAATTCTTGTGAAAAGAGTAAGTGAACAAAGTACACATTTCCCATTTCTTTACAGAGTTTTAGGGCTTCTAGAATGGTGACATCAAAGACTATTGTGCATTAGAGCACAAAGAGGTTGTACAGATCATCCAAACCCCTTTTGATGAAGAAGCCTGAGGCTTAGAGAGGCCCAGTGACTTGCCCACCATCACCCAGCCAGTCAGAGGGAAAGCAGGCAGTAGATTCCTTGTTTGGGCTTAGTGACCTGATTGATCTCAAAGGCTTCCTATACAGGGAACAGTAAAGGACCAATAGAAACACCTTTGCAAACGGCCCCTCTGGGTGGTGAGCAGGCTGGGAGAGGGGATGCTTTCCTTCTCGGAGATGCTATAACAAAAGGAGGGTCAGGCCTGGGGCTGGGAAGCAGCAAGTTTTTCTGCGACTCCAGGGGAGAGTGAAGGGGGAGGGGAAGGCCTCCCAGGGGCTTCACGAAGGACTTTGCAGGGTCTCAGAGCCAGAAGGATCCTGGTACCAGGAATCAGGCCACCCAGTTCACGTCTGCAGAAATCACAGGGGGAAAACCTGGGGCCTGACCCTCATGGACCTTGTGGTCTTGCCCACTGCCCATGGGTGAGAAACAGTGGGAGGGCAGGTTCCCCTGAGGAGGGTATGTTGCTCCAGCTCCCAGCTGGTCTGCTTTCTGTCTTCTATCCCCTGCCCGCCCCCAGTCTGCTTTGCTTCCCTTTATCTCCTATTGTCTCCCCTTCCAGAACTCTCCCTCCTTGCTCCGACTCCAGGGTTCTAACCACCAGCCTCCTCTTGCCTACAGCTCTCTCTGTCCATCCCTCTCTCTCTCTCTCCCTCTCTCCCTCTCATCTCCACCACGTGGGGCCCTCGGCTGGGCCAGGGCACCGTCCGAAGTCTCCACAGGACGCCCCTTCTCCCTTTCCCTCTGACCTCGGCCTGATGGCCTATATCTGCCTCTGCCGGTTCTCTCTACCCTGCTACCACCGTCCCGGTGCCGGCTAGCCTACTCTGGAGGAGCCCTCCCCGCGGCCAGCCAGCGGGCTGTGAAAACACCCGGGCCTCATAACCCGAAGGGCAGGATTGATGAGAAAATAAATTCCTGATTAGTGTTTTAATTTTAAGGATCTTTAGAGGGGACTAAACAGCAAGGGAGACTGGTGGAGAAAGTCTGCATTATTAAAACCATAAATCCTCTGTGGGAGGGATGGAGGGGAGGGGCCGGAAGGAAAGCGGAGGGGAGCAGACAGGGCTTCCTTTGGGATGGGGGACTGAGGGGTGATGGGAGGCGGAGGCCAAGGGTGGAGATGGTATTCCCTCCCTCCTCCACCCAAAGAGTCTTCCCTGGGATGGGGGCTGGGGGTGGGTGGTTTCAGACCCTCTGGGTAGGCCACAGGGTGACTGCCAGCTCCTGGGGGTGGGTAAGTGGGAACCGTGTTGGCTCAACCCTCTTTCCCACTGACCTGCGCAGCCTGAGCCCCAAAAGCCTGAACCAGCGGGAGAAGGGAGAGGGCGGAGAGGGAAAGTGCGAGGACGGGGTGTGACTCCCCACCTGAAATCCTGGCTCCGCTCCCGGCCTCGGCTTCCCCATCCCTTGGGAGGAGAAGATCCCAGCCCCCTGCCATCCACGTGGGTGACAATGAAATGAAATAATGTGCTTACGGTGTGGGCTCCCGGCCAATGTTTAGCTTTGGTTCTTAGTGCTGGCAGAGACCATGTTCCCCTCCACCATTTCAATTCGAGTCTCACTCCCTTTTACAGATGGACAAACTGAGGTCCAGAGGGCCCAGCCCCTTGTTCTAGGTCACAGGGACCAGAGCCCAGCTCTGAAGCCAAGTCCTCTTTGGGTGTCCCTGGGTCTGCCTTCACAAGGGGTTGTACTCTATATGGAAGGAGACTTGGTCCAGCTGGCAGCCCTGCTGTGCAGGTGGCGACAGCAACACCAGTAAGTGAGACCGCTTGCTTTCAGGGACCGAGGGGGCCACAGGGCATGCTGGAAGCAGGGGATGGTCTACCCTCTTCCCTGCCCCCACCCAGAGGAAAAAAAAAAAGCCTTTGGCCCTGGGCCAGAAGCCGGGCTGCAGGCTGTGTAAGTGTGGCCAGCAGTCCCTGGAACATCCGCGCATCCCCCACCCCCCGCCCTGGGTTCTTCTCCTCCATTTGGCCCCTCAGACTCTCCATCCTGCCCTGGGTCATCTTGAACTCCCAGGGCAATCACTGTCCTAAAGGACCGCACACCTTGCCTCGCACCTCTGGGGCCAGTGTTCCCATGGTGTAGAATGTCATGCAGGGAGGGCTGGGTGCCCTACACGGTAGCGAGGAAGCAGCCCCTCCACGAGATTTTCTTCCCAAGTCTTCAGGCCCCGCTTTAGAGAGAGGAGGGCTGTTCTTCCAGAGAAGGGAGCCTGGAGAGCAGGGCCCCCTGTGGATAATTCAGAGGAAGGGGCTTGGGGGCCTTCTCGGGGGGAGAGGCACGGGTGGTCTCCAGGCTTGAAGGCCGGGTGAGCTGGTGAGCCCAGCCATGGGACATGAGGAAGGCTATGGCCTGCTGTGCCAAGAGGAGGGGAAAGAATCCAGCCAGCCAGCCAAGGAAGCCTCTGGGGGACTGGGGTGGCCTCTCCTCTCCCCTTTCACGGCAAGACTGTTCTCACTGGCCAGAAAAGGTCACTGCGTCCAGAGTCATGGTCCTGGGCGGAGCTCTGGGACCCCCAGCAGCACATTCCTGGCTGATGGTGCTGATTTGGTCCCGAATTCCTTTACAGGCTGCCCGGGGCCCCCGGCTCCATGAGTCTAAACTTAATAAGGAAGCTTGAGCGTGGGGGTGACTAGGGCCTGCTGCCAACACACCCCCGCAAGTTCAAGGGCCCAGGGCCCCTCCTGTTCATTTAATTGTTTCCTCTCTTTAGTTTTTAATTGTTAGAAATTGTCTTTGGAGCCTGTCCTCTTTCTCGTGCTCCAGGGCGGGTCAGAGGGAGGAAGAATTTGGCGGCCTGGGGTAGAAGGGGGCTGGCTGGCCATCAGCCTGGTTTTCCTGCTTCCCTTGGGAATGTGTCTACATCCTGGCTCATCTGAGGTTCAGGGCAGAGCACATAATGGCCTGCTATGACTTCATTTCCAACCCATGGTGGGCTGGCGTGGAGAGTGTTTGATTAACAGACTGCTTGTGTTCTAATTCTGGATTTGCCACTTTCTGGCTGGGTGATCTTGGGAAAGTTACTTACCTTGCTTTCCACATCTGTAAGGTAGGGACACATATGCTCAGAGACCTGTTGTGAATCTGTCCCTTAAACCTCAGCCTGGTGACCAGGTCCAGTGTGGTACCCGCTACCCCCCTGGGCCCTATCCACCCGCGGCACACTTGGCCACTCCTTCTGGGGCACCAGCTGCTGCCTGCTGGCTGGAATGCCTTACTGTTTGGTCTCGCTCAGTTTGGTCACGACTGATCTCTCTGGCATCTAAGCCACACCCTCCTGGGTCTGCCCTGCCCAGGCCCCAAGCTGCCCTTGGCCTTGTGAGTCATCACCTCCACCCCTTGCCGCTGATACCAGGCACGGCATCTTCGGACTGTTTGACGTGCAGTCTTCCAATATCCCTGCAAGGGAACCTGAGGCTCAGCAAGCAAAAGTGACTTGCTCAAGGTCACATAGCTCAGATAAGGTGCCGAGGGATTTGAACTTCTATCTCCCTGCAAGTGGGCAGGATTCTGACAGGTGGGGATTGGGAGAGGAAGTGTCTGGAGGGATCAGTGCGACCATAGGACAAGAAGAAGAAGGAAGGAGGGCGGGGAGACAGGGAGGAGACTGGGGAGGGGAGGGCTCCTTTTCCTCTGTGTCACTGGCAGCTTGAAATGGCTGTGCACCTTTCCGGGAAAAGATAGGGTAATGGATGGCCCATGGAGAGGAAGCCCAGATTGATGGGTTCAGCAGACGATCTTCCCCAGGTTTTCCAGGCGGTGGCAGTGGCGAGAAGACCCAGTCAATTCGGTGGGCAGTCCTGGCCCCATGCACTCCATATGCAGTTGACAGGATGCGACAGAGAGAGAAGAGCACTGGTTCCGGAGTCGGGAGGGATCTTGTTTAAATCCCTAGACCGTCACTACCTATGTGGTCTTAGATAAACCACGTAACCGTTCTGTGCCTCCGTTCCCTCCTCTGGAACGTGGGAACAGTAGCACCCACCTTGCAGGGCTGGATGGACGATTGGGTGAAAGGCAAGCCATTAACACAGCTGTTTGCCCTGCCACTCTTCCATCGCTGAGTTCAAGGTTGCCCCCGACCCCGCTCTAAGCTCTGGTGTATCTGGATGGAGCCCTGCCAGTGCCTGCATTTCCACTTCCTGGTCTTTGACAAGCGGGAAGGGGACCAGCTGGTCCCAGGGGTCCTTCGGGCTAGGATCAGTGACTTTAGTCTGGGCCAGCCTTCCCCTGGAGCCACGGGACCATGGACAGGGAGCTGCTTGGGGCCAAGGGGCTTCCTGCAGTGGCGCAGAGTGAAGGGAGCCATTTGTCCTGGGCCCATTTGTCCTGCCCACACTGAGGCAACACCACTGTGTGCACTGAAGCAAAGGATCAGACCGTGGGGAGGTCATAGTTACCACCAAGCCAGGAAGAAAGCTGAGGCGGGAAGACTTGGCTGCTCTGTGTGGGGCCCAGGGCCTGGGATGACCTTGCATTGGGCCTGGGCAGGGAATCGTGTCCGCCCCTCTGGAACCACGTGCCTGTTTCGGCCTGTTTCACAAACAGCCAGAGACCTCCAAGCTCAGGCCAGGAAGTCGGGACACAACCATGGATCCCAGACTTTAAATCCGGGGAGCTCTGTAGCCCTGATGGACTGACAGCTCTCACTGATCCCTCAGGTTCTGTGGGACCTGACTCAGTTTCCCTGACCTAGTGAGCCTCCATTTCTGTGTCTATAAAGTGCGGTTAATGACAGTAACTATTCCGTAGAGGAATGAGACATGCGTACAGGAGTGACTAGTACCTGGCCAGGACTTCCTAAACCCTAGCTAAGAGTGCTCATCCCCTCCTCACCACACCGCAGCGTGGAGGTTGCTGCCCCCTTGCACAGATGAGAAAACTAAGCCTGGAGACGGGAGGGATTGCCCGAGGAGGGAGAGCTTGTACGTGGAGCAGGAGTGGGACCCCAGGGATGGCTGACTCCCAGGAGACACCCTCCTCCATCCTCACCCTTGTGTCGGGTCCCTGAAGCTCTGAGCAGAGGTGGGAAGGGAGAGGGTTTTTTCCCTCCAAAATTCTTACAGCAGCGCTGAGAGAGGCTATTGGGGTCCTGGCTGGGTGGGATCATCTGCCTAGGGTTAGGACATCTGTCCAGCCCCTTCTCCCATTTTTAAATAATTTCTCCCACTTCCCGAGCCCTGTCCTAGGTCAGCAGCCACACTAGGCATGCCGCCCATGCCTTTTAATCTTGACGACAACCCCGTGAGGTAGTGACCCCTTTCCTGTTTCGTGGTTGAGGAAACAGAGAGATGAGTGCCTTGGCCCAAACCATACAGCAGGTCAGAACAAGCAGGGCTGAGACAGGAGATTCCCGCACCTCTGCCTTCCCCCTGGCTGGAGCACTAGAGTGTGATCATGATGTAGGCGTGCTGAGCCTCAGTTTCTCCATCTGTAAAATGGGAGTGACAAGCATGGCCCCTATGTCTCTTCAAAGACTACTGTGAGGATTGACTCAGATAAAGTACACCGGAAACATTTGGGAGAGTGAGTAAAAATGAGCTGTTTTCAGCTAGGTCTTAAAAGGCTGAGCTGGGTGGACCTACTTGGCATTTACTTAACATTCCTGGGGCATTGGTGGGATGCGGACCCTGCACAAACAGTAGTTCGTTTACTCCTTAGGAGGCCCCCCGAGGTAAGTAAGAACTGTTCCAGGCATCCCCTGTTTACAGATGAGTAAACTGAGGCACAGAGAGGTTAAGAAAGTTACCCATGGGCAAGCAGGGTTTGAACCCGTCCTCATGTTCTCGAGCAGTGGAAGACACCCTGAGCCCCGACAGCACAGTACCCAGGGCAGGTGGTGACTTTGCTTTGCCTCTCGCCTGTGGCTGGCCAGGCCCCCGGTCCCAGTCCTCATGGGTCTCGCTGCTCAACAGCTCAGGGTTGGGCTGCCTGGTAGATTGGAGACTGGCGCTGGGAGACCAGGTTCTGGTCTCTGCTCTGCTGGTTTCCAGCTCTGAAGCCTTGGGGAGGTCTCCCTGAGGAGCCTCAGTTTCCACACAGAGGTGTAGGAAGTATTGGCAGAGGGGCTGGGCCCTCCCTGTATTTGTGTGGCCTCTTCGAGTCAACTCAGAATAAACACAGCATCTTCTCTCTATCGACGCCTCTCGTGGGGCTGTGGCAGGGAAGGAACGTGGTGAGTCTAGATCGTCCAAGTCCTAGCTCTTGGCACTTTCTCTGGCTCTAGCTCTGGGCCTGTGTATCAGTCAGCTAGTTCCATGATAATGCTGTGAAACAAACCATCCCCACACTCCAGTGAGCAGGAACTCTCACACTCATGGGCCTGTAGGCTGACCACCGTTCTCCTGAGCAAGGCTGGGCTCAGCGGGGCGCTCCGTCTCAGACTGCAGGTTTAGGTGCAAGTTGCTCCACAATGAGTCCATTCTGTGAGCCCCGCTGGAGGGCAGCAGTCTCCCCCCACCCCGGGTTCCTCCTCTCACAGGCACCCTCAGAGTGCAAGGGAACAGCTCCATCCACACTAGCACGCTTCACACCTCTGCTCTGCCATGTCTGCTAATGTTCCTGGTCAAAGCCAGCACACGGCCAAGCCCAGCTTCCACAGGGAGGGGGTCACTCGGTGCCCAGTGGGACAGGAGTGTGGTTAAGTATTTGCTGAGTAATAATCCAATCTGTCACAGCTGGAAGACCCCCAAGCTGAATGTACAAATAGGGAGAGGCCCCTTCTGGCCACTGCTAGCTTGCAACCCTTTGCCCTCTAGGGTTCAAGTGTAGAGTGAAGAAATAAGCCCGTGCTGGGCTAGGAGGCTGTGGGGTGGGGTGGGGGGCGGGGTCCTGGTCTCAGTATGGGGTGTTGGTTTCACTGCATGACCCTGGGCGAGCCCTTGACCTCTTGATGCTCCTGTTCTACACCCACACATTCTCCTTGGCCCCTTCCTAGGGCCCTGCCAGGCGGGGGCCCTCCCTCCCTGTCCCTCCCTGCCTGTGGCTGGCTCCCATGGAGCGCAAAGAGGCCCCGCCACACCCAGCTGGCTGGCATTTCAGCTCACAGCACTTCTCCCTGAGAAGCAGATCTAATTTCCGCCCTGTGAAAAATGGTCGTCTCGCGCCCAGGCAGCCCCCACCATGGGGCAGCCAGCTGCTTCCACCGTGGAGGAGGGGGACAAAGGTGGGGTAGAAATCTGGATCAGGACCCATCGCGGGCACATGGATGCTGACTCATGAGAAACAATTATTCCTGGTCTTGGGGTGTGGAGTCTGGTAGGTGAGAGCCGCAGGGAGGCTGGCGATGGCTAGGAGTGCTAGGCTGGGCCAGGCCAGTCCTGAAGTTCTTGAGCAAACTACGTCCTGATCTGGGCAGTGGGACTGGGGTTCTGGAAGGCCCTTCCTAGCTCTCGAGTCGTCTGGCTCTGAAAGGACCTACCTTTGTTCAGAGATGGGGTTTTGCAGCTTTTTTCCGGAGCTTGACACAGGCCAGGGCCTTGTGGGGTGGAGGGGGTAGGGTCCAGATGGGGCCCTGGTTCCTGGAAAGCCTCCCCGCCACCAGGGGCTTGGCTCCAGGGGCCTCAACCAGCCAGAGCCCTGGGGATGAACAGGCTTTTCAAAAAAAGAAGGTCACTCCGTTCCCAGACCAAGAGTTGGCTGATAACCCTAAAGGTAGCCCCACATGCCCCCGCAGGGGGACCAGAGCCATCTCCCCAAGGACAGATCTCCCTGCACAGAACCCTGTCCCTCTGACAAAGGGGGTGGACACGGTGCTAACCGTTTCCAGCCAGGAGTGTGAGAAAGAGAGGCTCCAGCCCTATTCAGCCCCTGCTGTCTGACTGGCTCCCACCCTCTGGGGATAAATGTCAACCTCTCCCTGAGCTCGGTCCCCCAAGCTTCATCCTCTGTGCCCGCCCTGGGCTTGTTCCGCTGCCACTGTGACGCCGGGCACCAGCACGATAAGTTGCCGCCTGCTACCCTTGCTCCTGAAGGCCAGACTCACAAACCGACCCTTATGGAAAACTGGGGTGGCTGTCTCCACCCCCACTCTTGAAAGGGCAGGAGGGAAAGCAGCTGCCAGAAGGCGCACAGGCACAGCGCAGTGTGGGGGAAGGGGGGGGGAGGGCCGCCCGAAGGAGCGAGTCACTCCCTCTCCTCCTCCCCTCTGCTCTCCTGCCCTACTGAGGGCAGAAGCCCTTTCAGCCAGAAGCCAGCGGGTGAGGACCGGGGAGCTGTGGCTGCTGCCTGTGTGGTCAGCCTCCCCGGACACAGAGTAGGGGGAGAGAGAGGTGGGCGGGGATGATGCCCAGCGCAGGGATGCTGAGATCCGGGAACTGTTAGACGGCTCAACTGCCGCCCCGTCTATCGCTCCACCGTCTGGCGTCTGTCTCTCCCCAAGGGCATCAGGGTCTGGGATGTATCAGGGCTTTGGATTCTGATGGACCGGAAGCAGAATCCCGGTGCTACGCCTCACCGGCTATGGGATCTTGGGCAAGTTGCTTAACCACCATTTCCTCTCCTGGAAAGTGGCCACGAGAGCACCCGACTCAAAGCATTAGTGAGAGGTGAATGAAAACTCGCTCGGCATGTGACTGAAACACAGTATGTGCTCGATGAATTGGCTTTATTTTTATCCTCCTCTGTCTGCTCTTCACCTCGTGGCTGCGTTTGCAGGACCTCGGAGATCCCCCCTGCTCCCAGTCTCAGTCCTGCTAATTCATCTTCTACACGGCCCCGGGAATGACCTCCTTAAGACCCTGCTAGATTATGTTATGGCCTTTCCCTGCACCCAGAGAATGAAGTTCAAATTCATGTAACAGCCCAAGTCACTCAGCTTAATTCCCTACCCAGACCCCGCCAGTCCCTCTCTTGGTCCCCTTGATCAAGCAACATGGATCTACTCTGTCCCCACTCTCCCCAAACAGCCTTCCAGTCTCCAAGCCTTGCCAATACTGTCCTCTCCACCTGGATGACGTGTCTGCTCATCTCCTTCCGGTGACACTCAGGTGCCCATCTTCCCTGAAACCCCCCTCACTGTGCCCAAGTATAGTGGTCCATGGCATGACCCCGTGCTTCCGCCCTCACTCCATCTTGCCTACTAGAAGGAGCAACTGTGACATGTCTGTGACCTGTCTGTCCCTCAAGGGTCTTTGAGTGTTTTGAGGGCAAGGTCTTGGCCTTCAAATCTGGCTGTCTACAATTCCTAAGCCAGGGCCGGACGTGGGTGAGGCCTTTGTGTGCCAGGGTCACCTGATCGTGCTGATCCTGAGGGCAGCTGCATTAGGTGTGGGTGCCATTATCCTTTTTTACTAATAAGGAAACTGAGGCAAAGCCATCTGCCTTAGGCCCCTTTCCTAGGCAGTGCAGGAACAGCCTCTGGCCCCGGGTTCTCTGGGCTCTAGTCTCTGGGCTCTGAAATCTGTGTTTTTCCCACTCTCTAGGGGATTCAAGAAATATTTGAAAACTGGACCAGCAGACAAATGAATGAAAAGTTGGCAACAGCACCATGCCATGGAGGTCAGAAGCAGGAAAGACTTGGGTTCAAGTCTAACACTTAGGACCTTGGAACTACCTTGGAGAAGTAACTTACTTCTCCAAGTAAAGAGGTACTCAGGGAAGGTTTCTTTCCTACCCTTTCCAACCTCCCCCGCATGCCCCATCTTTCTGTACAATCTGTTCTCCAGGGCCTGTTGGTGAATCCCACTCTAGGACCCAGACTGGCAGCAGGGGCCTTCCCAGGGCATTGGGGGGACAAAAACCCCCATGACTGAGACTAATGCTGTGTGACAGGCCCCCAGCCTTAAGGGAGGACAGGCAGCTGCTGCAATAGCCCCAGGAGCCCAGACAACAAGCATCTCAAGAGGTCTACTCCGACACCCAGCATGGGAGAGGCACCTCGTATACCCCCTCACTTCCTGCCCGCCTGCCCACCAACTGTCATCACGGTGTCTCCCCCCTTTCATTCTTACTCATCAACCATCAGCCTTGAAGAGTAGATCCCGGTGGCTTGGCTGGACAGCCTGGTTCTCCCTGGAAAGACGGGGGCTTTACAAAGAACCCCAAAGGGACCCCCCCCCCCCAGTTTACCTCCCTAAAGGCTGGCTTTGCTGAAGAATTTTGCCGGGAGGGTCTGGGCAGCGACTGGGGCTCTGCCTGGGGCAGCTGGGGCCCGGGCCTGGTCGCAGAGTCCCCTGGCCAGACAGCACATCAGCAACTGAGCAAGACTGCCCTTTACCACCCCCTGCGAGGGGTGCCGGCGACCTGGGTCATAAGTCAATGACTTCACTTCTCATCAGGGACAAGTCTGGCAAGAAGGCCACCGACTGGGTACGAATGGGATGAAAAGTCAAACAGCGAAGAAGGTTAAAAATGGTGTCTCACCCCGAGGCTGGGAAGTGCCTGCCCGCAGGGCCCGAGTCACCCTGTGGAATATTTCTGTTAATGACGGAGACATGACAGGAAGACTTTTGATTTGTGAGGTGCTGGTATTAGTGTCCTTCGAGCCTCAGAATCCACCACCGCCAGGGAAGGGGTGGGGAATCTAGACCCAAGGTTGTTTTTGGGCTGTCAGGGATCCGTTCGTTCATTTCTTCACCTGCTGGAATCTTCTGTCCTGAAGTCTCTGCATGGCCGGCTCCTTCTCCAGATTCAGGTCTCCCCCCACAGGCCACCTCCTCAGAGAGGCTGCCCTGACCACCCCTTCGGATGGAGTCCCCTCCTCCCGCCCCTCCCTGATGTTATCTAGTACTCTCTGTGTTTCATTCCCAGTAACTGAGGCTCTCTTGTTTGTCTGATGGTGGGTGGGCTGTCCGCCAGGCCTCCTGGACAAAACTCCTTGAGAGGAGGGGTCTTGCCTTTCGGTTCACTGTTCTGCCCACCAGTGCCTGGCTCCATGCCTCATCCATTGTGGCCCCTTATCCACCCTCCATCTGCCAAGAGCCCTCTAGTTGTCCATGCTGGGGCTCAACCATGGCCGTAGTGTGGCCCTCGGGAGAGTCTGGCCAATGGGTTAGGGGCATGTGCACTAACTGTGTGTTTCTGATGCTCTGACATCTGGGCCTCGGTGACCTGCAAAAACTGCCCTCCCCGGGGGTTGGTCAGTTTCTCGAGAGAACAAACAGCTTACTTGTGAGTGCTCCCTTTAGGCACGGTCCAACCAGAGACCTACTACAACCACCCTGTTTATTCCTCTGTGGGTTCCCCCGCTCTGAGCCACCATCCACCTGTCATGATCACCCCAGGGTCGGGTACCAGACAGCTAGGGACTAGCCCTAAGGCCCCAGAGCTTACTGAAATTATTCAGACTAGTCTGCTTATCTGCCCACCCATTCCTTCCAGCAGAAACCACAAGAGAGGCTCTGGCCTATGTTTTCCTCTTGCTGTCTCCTGACCCAGCCTGGTGCTTCCCTGCAAGACTCCCCACGATGCGGGTGCCCCTCCTCTTGGGATAGGTAAGTAGTGAACTATGTCCTGACCTGCTAGCATTACCGTCTGTGAATAATACTAAAACCTGCATTTTACAACAGGGTGGGAGGTGGAGGGCCTTCTAACTGAAGGGCATAGCCCAGGCAAAGGCCTGGCAGGCTAGGGAAGGGACAGAGCTTTCTGGTCATTCAAATGGCCCCACATGGCTGGAGAAGGATTGGGAGGCATCTCCCTGGTGGGGGACTGGAGGAGGATGGGGTCATCCTGGAGGACTTTGAATGAGGCTGGGTTCTATTTTGGAGCAGCAACAGGAAGGGAGTGGGGGCCAGGGATGGAGGGAGAATGGGGGGTGCTGTGGGTGGAGCTCATCGGATGTGTAGTCCCTTGATGTTTTTCCTCCAAGCAGTGCCCATGTGGCTGCTGGCTTGCATGCAGGGGGACATGAGTCCACCCCCCACCCCCACCCCAGACTCCTGTCACTCAGCTCCAGTCCCAGCCCACACCAGCCCTCAGCACTTCCACCCTGCTCTTTGCTGAGTCACAGAAACAGCTGCTGTTTCTGCTGGGGGCCCTAGACTGAGTCACACCTGCCCACATTCACCCATCTCCCACTCTCTCCGCTCCCGCCTCCACGGGTGGGGCTCCACGGGCTGGTGGAATGATCGGGGCACATGGCACCCGGGAGCTCAAATCCCCTGAGATTCTGACTCCAGTACCAATTTCCTGAAAGAGACCGAAGTGGGGCTGGAATGGGGAGCGGAGCCACACGGACAGGTGACAAGTGAGGACGTGGCCCTGTCTGGGTCCCCAGAGGCCTGATAGGCTTATCCATCTTCCTCTCCTATTACCTCCTTACGGGCCTGGCCTGAGATCTAGGAACCACGATAGGGCCACCTCCGCACTGGCTTGGACGGAGCATGGATGTGTGGAAGGAGGCCCGGGCCAAAGGACAAAGCCCCATGGCCGAATGCCTTCAAGCCAAGGTCAGGATGGGTAAAGACATGGACCAAACCCTTGACTTTCGGCAGCCTTGCCCTGGAAGAAAATAACACAGGCTCCTGGAGAGGCAGCTTGTGGCTACAGACATCCACTGGGCAGCTGCCCAATTTATTCTTTCAGTCATTCAGCCCATGTTTTTCCAGGACCTTCCGTGAGTCAGGCGTGTGCTAGGCGCCAGACGCCTAGCTGTGCACACAACACCCCAAATCTCTGTCATCTGGGAGCCCAAATCCTGTCCTGGGAGATAGCCAATAAGCGAACAAGGAAGTAAATTTAACGTCTGTCAGGGATGCATATTAGGGAGCAAAACGAGCAGGTTTGAAAGAAGGATTCAAGAAACACTGGGCAAACAAAAGGGAAGGGGTGGGAGGGTGCCGTTAGATGTGACAGGGCATAGAAGGGACACAGATGGTCCCTCCTTGAGGCAAGGGGCCTGGCCTCTTGGATTCATGTGTTCCTCAGCCACTGGCTCCTGCTGGGTCAGGTGTGATTCTCCAGGCAAGGGGATAACTGTGAACCATTAGCGGCCGATCCTCACAGTAAATGAGGAATAGGGCATGGGCCCAAGAAAGGGATCTGGGTGGAACCCCACCCACACCCACGACAGCCTGGCCTCTGTCACAGTGAGCCAAGCCCACCCTCACCTGGCCAAGGGTAGCTGCTGTGGGATCATCACTCAGATGGCCTGGGTGATTCGGGGGTCCTGTGTACCAAGATCGGCAATAACTCGTGTTCCATAAGCCCCAGGGACATGGGCCCCGCACTGGGCTAAAGGCTTTGCTTGCACTGCCCAGTCACCCATGAGAAAGATGCTTCATTAACTCCCTTTCTCAGGTGGAAACACTGAGGCTTCCTTACTCAAGATTAAGCAGCTAATATGAGGGATGGAGTTAGACCCGCGTCTGCCTGACATCAGAGCCCAAGTCTTAACCTCTTCTCCGTCTGCCACTCAGTATAGTTATGGGTGACGAAAGCTGTCAGTGATATTTGGCTTGGCTGTATGCCAGGGGGCCAGCTCTCCCGGCCCGCAGAAACCATCCTCTGACCCCACCTAGCACACCCCACCCCACGCCAGTCCAAATATTTTAAAAGAAGTAAGCAAGAAAAGGAAGGAGAAAAAAAAATCTTCCATAAACTCTCCAGACCCAGGACCCACAGCCCAAGCCAAATGTCATTAACATTTGGGTGGCCAAGGGGACCCCAGGCCCTTGATTCCATCTGGACCACAGGATGAGAGGGCTTTTTCTTGATGTGGATCACCACCTGAGCGAAGGTCTTTCTCTGGGCTCTGGTGCTGTGTGGATCAGCTATTCCGTAGGATTCTCCCTGGAAAGGGTCTGGGGTCTTGTTAACCCCTGGGAGTCCAGGGGTGGTGGATGAAGAGTGAAATTGTGAGAGATGGCTGGATTTTGGTTAGGAGAACGAGGTCTAAGAAGACAGGGAATAATGGAAAAGTCTAATAAAGCCCGGGCTCAGTAGAGAAAGCAATGGTCTAGGCAAGGAGTCTGTTGCCAACTTCCCTCTAGTCACCAACTGGCCATGGGACCTTGGAAAATCCACTTCATCTCTCTGGGATTCAAAGTTTACTTTTAAAGTTTCAAATAAAATGTTTTCTAAATAGACTTTGTCTCACAAAAAATTGGATACCTGGGTTGGGAAGGATGCTGAAGTATACACTGAGCGTTATGGGACATTCCCATGATTGATTAGTAATGTCTCTCTTGGGCTTTGTCAAGAAGATGGGTGTTGTTTCTGCTGGGTCAAGGGTGATTCTTCAGGCAAGGGGATAACTATGACCCATTAGTGGCTGATCCTCACAGTAAATGAGGAATAGGGCATGGGCCCAAGAAAGGGATCTGGGTGGAACCCCACCCACACCCACGACAGCCTGGCCTCTGTCACAGTGAGCCAAGCCCACCCTGATCTGGCCAAGGGTAGCTGCTGTGGGATCATCACTCAGATGGCCTGGGTGTGTCGGGGGCCCTGTGTCGGCAATAACTTGTGTTCCGTAAGCCCCGGGGGGTTATCTCTCATACTCTCTTTCTCTCTCATATCTCTCATACTATCTTTCATACTTTCATACAGAGTATCTTTCATACTCTAACATTTCACAATTCTATGACTCCAAAGAGCAAAAGATTAAGAGTGTGCGTGCGTCGAGGGCGGAGGGGTAGAAAAACAAGAAAAATAGGTTAAGAAACTTGGTTCAGACCCATGGAGATCTCCAAAGTAGATGGAGAGAGGTCATAGCTTCAGTGCCCACAGAAAGCAAACTCTAAGACAGTGGTCTGTTTTTTCAGACTGACTTGTTAACATTAGTGGGTTTGGGAAAAAATTTATTTGACTACAACAAATATCTGAAGAACAGAATGGAACAGAGTAAATTCGAATAAAATTTAATGGAATATTTTAGATTTCACTTTGATGGGGTTCAAGACACACTACCCCAAAATATGTCCCCTTGGCATATTGAGTATTTAAAGCTGAAGGAGTTTGAGAGAGTGGCAGGTGCAGAAGGGTAAGTGTGAGCCCCTTCCCTCCTCACCCTTCTTTCCTGAAACAGATCATGAAACTCTCGTGACCTGCATGTGAGTGGTGCCCTCGTAAGTGGAGCCTTCTTATGACTGAAGACCAGGGAATCACCCAGAAGAACACCAACAAGCAAGCGTTGGTAGATGCCTGCAGTTTACAACACCTACCTCACACTGTCATGCCACTCCACGGCTGGCTGCTCTTCATCAAACCTTGCATAAACATACACAGGTCCATTCCTCTGGGTCTTCATTTCCTTGTGGAGGCTCCCATGTCACACAAAACTTATATTAAATAACTTTGCAAGTTCTTCTTCTGTTAAACTACCTTTGTCAGTTTAATTTACAAACCCAGGCAGGGACTCTAAGAAGGTTGAGGAAAATTCTTCCTCCCCTGCAAATGTAGTCAGTAAGGTTAAATGCTATTTTGTGAGTTTTGTTTCAATTATATAGGTATATATGAGGAAAGTCATAACTTTTTTTAAAGATTCTATTTATTTATCTGACACACAGAGAGAGATCACAAGTAGGCAGAGAGGCAGGCAGAGAGAAAAGGGGAAGCAGGCTCCCTGTTGAGCAGAGAGCCCGATGCAGGACTTAATCCCAGGACCCTGAGATCACGGCCTGAGCTGAAGGATGGTGATTTATAAATATGTCAATGCTTTCTTGGATACTTTTCCCTTCAAAACGTGAGGTCTAATTCTCTTCTCTTTGATTTTGGGCTGGACTTAGTGATTAGCTTCTAATGAATAAAATATGGTGGAAATGGCAATATGTCGCTTTAGGACTATGTCATAAGATACTGTGGCCTCCCCCTTGCTCTTCCTTGGACCAGGCACACTGTTGAAAGCCTGCTGTCGCATCTTAAGGGAAGTTGAGTGTTGTACAGAGACACATGGGGTAAGAAATGGAGGCCTGCTGCCATGTTTGTCAGCCATCTTGGAAATGCATCCTCCAGCCCAGGCAAGCTTTCAGATGACAGCAGCCTGATCAACATCCTGGATAAAACTTCAGAGGAGACCCTAGTCCAGAACCTCCAGCTAAGCTACACCAAAATGCCTTACATACAGAAACTTTGAGCTATTAAATATTTATTATTTTAAGTTTTAGGGTACTTTGTTACACAGCATTTAATAACTGATACACTCTCAAAATTATCTCCTTTGACTGAAAATGATATGGTTACTTTATATAGGAAAGACTTCTAAGATACTGCAGGGCGTCCAGGAGTCAGGGAGAACAGAAGCATCGCATGGAGGCAAAGTTGTCTTGGTTTGCCAAAAAGCAGGGAAGCTGGAAGAGTGGATTCTGATCACAGCAAAAAAAAAAAAAAAAAAAAAAAAAAAAAAAAAAAGGTTTAGATTGCTTGACTAGACAGAAAGCGCAGAACATCTGGAAAAGAACGCGGCATGGTCCAAGGGCCAGACCGGCTTCATCAGTCAGGTTTCTCCTGATTAAACATTGCCCCGCTTTCCTAGGATGACGGGATGACAGATCAGAGGATACAGAGCAGGTTCATGGCGGTTTGAAGAGTCCTCACCCAGAGAGTCTGTGCGGAGGGGGATGGATTGGGAGGGGTGACTGGCAGTGTGCCTGCTGCCTCAGCTCTAACCTGTCTAGTGATTTTGCCAGACTTGGATGAAGAGACAAAAGATGTGTTCATCCAAACCTCGAAAGTGCAAGTTCGTCTGATAGAGCTGATTTATGATCCAAAGCTCTTCCCAGCCGGGATGCTGGGCCAAAATCAACAAGAAGAAATCTAACAGTAATCAATGTAAAATCAGGCACTTTCAGATCCAAAAAATCAATGGTCCCAGGAACAAGCCCAGGATGGTTGGATGGGGCCCGCTTGGCAGAATTCCACTGGAAATGATCTGGTCTTTTTTATTTGACCCCCTCAAGTCAGTGTAAGCAGGAACAACATGATGTGGCTGAAAACAGTGGACACTTCCTAGCTGAATGGGGAGGGTGAGATCCCTTCTGTGGCACTGCAGGTTCAAATCTGAACCCTGCACTTCGTAGGTGCAATGTCCAGAGGGGAGACCCAGGAGGGGGCAGTAGGATCTAATGTCTTCGTGTGAGGAATGATGGCAGGAACCTCAGGGGAAGCAGTGTGGGATGTAGGACAGGAGAGGAAGCTGAGCAGGGACTGCCTTGGAGCCTTTGGGGATGGAGCTGGAGAGGAAGGAGGAGCCAAGACTGGTGGGTAGAGGGGACAGGGTGGTGGGTTTGGGGTTGCTTGGAGGAGGGATGTTCTGACAGGTGGGTTCCTCTGTGGGTGGCTGGGCTGCAACTGCAGTTGGTGCTTCCATCCCTGGGGTGGGCGACAAGAGGCCAGGTGGCCCACAGTCTGGTCCCAGCAGGAGACTGGGCCACAGGAGTCCAGAGTCCTTCCTTTGCTCTGTCCAGACTCAGCCTAGGTTGCCATGGGGGCCTTTCCGCTGGTGAGAGACGTTCTTTGGTCAGGCCTGGGGAAGGATGAGCCAAAGAGAGAGGGGCAGAGAGACAGGCAGAATCTGTTCCGGGGTGGGGTGGGGCCTGTCCCCCGCGGGGCTCCAAGGTCACTTCCCACAGGCATCCATCACATAGGCCGGTCAGCAAGAGGGAGGGAGAAGCCGGGGGACTGGACAGCCCCAGCTGTCAGCTCCTGCAGGGCTCTGCGGGGCTGCAGGGAGCACACTCTCAGGTATGTGAGCACACTCACCTGCACATATGCACAATTCCGCTCAAGTGTGTTCAAACATTGCCTTCATGCAAATGCTCACTCACACACCTTCATACACAATCACATGTGTTCTCCCCAACTAATACTCATCTGTGTGCATGCTGGCTCAACCCCCCCACCTTTCCCCCACCATGTGCACAGGAGCGGCCCCTGCAAAGGAGTGAGGGAAGCAGGACAAAGCAGACAGAGGAGTTGAGCCCCAGTGCATCACAACAGGCAAACCTGACCCCTGCCCCCTGCCTCTGGACATCTCTAGGGAGCTCTGAAGCTTCAGGGCCCTTCAGAGAAGTCCAGAATTGAAGTGAAGGGGCTGGGCCTTCCTGTCCCTGCATGGACCAGTCACTGAGTACAGGGAGGAGGGACTGCTTGGAGGAGGCGGCTCTCTCCCAACAGGGGCGGTCTTCAGAGATGGAGGAAGGTGGTCCCCAGAGATGGACTGGCTGGTAGCTGGGTGAAGGGTGGGCCCAGATCTGGGCAGCATCACAACATCCACGATACACTGGACACACGCTTGCATGCACAACTCTGGCTGGGCGTCTCCTCTCCAGCCCTGGGCACATCTGCTCTGGGGACTAGACCTTCGAGGAGGGGAGGAGGCAGAGGGGCCCTGCTGGAAAGGCTGCCTTCCCCACCAGTGATGGAGGGGGTGGTGGGCCACTGTGGGGGGAAGGAAGGAGAGATGGGGAAGGGCCAGGATGAGTGCCTGGTGCCTTCCTCACCAGTTCCTTCAGCTCTCCGAAGAAATCTCCACGAACTGCTCCCTCTGCTCCATTCTTTGGTGCCTTTGATCTGGCTGTGGGCCCAGGAATCACGGAAGCAGCTCTCCAAATCTTTTTTTGTTAAATATTTCCTCAGCAACTGGCCTCATTGCAGCTGTTGTCAAGAAGCTACAGTCTTGGGGTCTGCCTGGCCAAGGTTCGGTCCAGCTCTCTATTGTAACATCTTCTCATACCAGCACGGTTTGGAGCATGTCCCTTGCCCTTGACCACCTAGGTATAAAGGCCAGCTCTGCCCTCACCGTGGAAGCTTGGTCAGACTGCTCCATCTGTCTGTGCCGCACTTACCCAACCTGTAAAATGGGTTTAACACGCACACAGGCTCTGGTCCGCTAAGACGCACGGAACCACCCGGTGTGGGAGGTGCTCCTCCAGTCCCTCCTGACCCACACAGCACAGAAAGCTCATTCCCTCCCCGATGGCCTCCCCTCCCCTCCCTGCCTCACTCTCCAGGCTCTGCGCTGCTCTGCTCCTAGAATAGATCTTGGCCGACACTGGCCTTAATTGTGTGTGTTTGATAAATGGTTCTGCTAGATCTCTCCAGGGCGGCAGCTGTAGACCAGAGTCAGGATGGAAATGGCTACAAGGAAGGTCGGAAGCACAGATTTCAGCCTGGGCGAAAGATGCAGGGTCCCTGCCCCCTCGGATCCAGTGCCCTGCGGTCGGGACTGCCCACTCATCGCCCCTCTGCTGCTCTTGGGGTGGCAGAAGGCGTGGCAAGCTGAGAGAGCCTAAAAGTTTCCTTGGATACCTGTTCCCACCACTCCTATTTTCCCAAATGAGGATGTTGAGGCCCAGAAGGGTTGAGCAACTTGTCCAGGAACACACAGCTGATATAAGGCAGACTTGAAAGTCTGATTTGGACCTCTTGACCTCCAGGCCAAAACTTTACTCACTGGCCCACCTTGCCTCATTCCACAGCCCCCCAGCCAAGATGCTTCCTCCTCTCTGCTCATTTGATTTGCTGGCAATGTGAAATCGTCCTCCGCCTCCCTTCTCGCTTCTGAAATACCCAGAGTGGGAAACGTTTCCTGCGGCACCTGATGATGGAAGTTCAAGCCCTGGACCTTTCATTTGTTTTCTATGTGACTTTGGGTGATTTACAGCTTCTATGAGCCTCAGTTTCCCCATCGGTAAAATGGAGATGCTGCCGATGGTTATCTCCCTCACAAGGTAGGTGTGGTAAATGCGATCGTACAAGAAACATACTGAGCAACGTGGTGGCACAGAGGAACTAAATGCTGGCCATTACTATGACTGGGTCAAAGAATGAAAACTCACCACCTAGCAAGCAGAGGGAAGATCCAAGGAGATACAAAAGGGATGGTCTTTATAGGAATGTCAGCGGGGCAAGAAAGTTACTAGCAAGAAAAGAAAGGATTGTTTCAGGCAAGGTCACTTTCTGTTAGGGGGAAGAGCAGAGGGGATCTTATCATGCAGATGACTTCATCTTCCTTGGAGGAGGTTGGGGGGGAGGGGTGGGGATAGAGAGGGCCCTATGACAGATGACCTCACTGGCACTGACCAGAAATTTCCTGACTGCCTGGTAAAGACTACATTTCTGGGGGAGGTTGAAACTGAATTCAGGCTAGGTCTTAAGTCTGGGTTTGGTGACTTGGTCCAGCCTATGTGACTCCATCTTGCGCTTGTGGTTTTCTTTTTAACACTAGTCAGGATTCTTAGGGCTGCCTTGTAAGGCTGGGCAGTTTGTGCACTGCACAAAGGTACTTAGTAGGAGTATGTAGGGCTAAAATGCAGCCTGTAATCATCCCCAAGCTGTGTACCTTTGGAGCTGTGTCTGTTCCCAGGAAGTTCCATTTTCTGATTCATCGACCCAGCAGGGACATCGTTTCTTAATCTGTGCAAAGGGGCTGTGCAGTACAGCCCTGTACGCCCCAGCTAGAATTGGAAAGGTACAGGGCAGGATTCCAAACTACTCTCATCTGGAGACCGCAGAGCCTAAACTCCACCATTTAAGCTTCCCCTTGGGTCCCATGGTCATTTTGGATGGCCCCAAAATCCTATTTAAAGTGAAACACCCTCTGGAACAGTAACATCCTAAAAATACTGACACCTTATCCTTGTTGTCATTATCATCCTCACCACTGTTCCAGATCTTGAGTGGATCAGTCTTCATGCCATGGGGATGGGGTTTGGGGGCAGGACAGGGACTCAGGATAGGGCGGGGGAAGCAGCCCGGGGTGGGGAGCAGGGTGCTGCAGTGTGAGGCTGGCCATGGCCAAGACCCAGTTTTCTCTCTGCCTTCACCATTTTGTCCAAGCCCGACTCCAGCAGAAGGAATGAGCCCACTGGGTCCCCGGTCACAGCTGCAGCGGCAAAGGCTCTGATTTACTGGGGAGCCCCACTCCAAGGAGCAGTATTGATGTCAGCGATAAAGCTGATCCCCCGAAGCAGCTCCATTTTAAGGGGAGTGAGGGACACATTCCAAGGGAATGAATCTCAAAGGGTAGGATTTCAGACAACTTAGAGGCAATGTGCAGGAGCTACGGGGCCCCTGGTCCTTCAGATCACCCCACCGAGGGGGCTGCCAGCGTCATACATATGAAAGGTCTGCCTTGCGTGTGGGGTCCAAGTGACATTCCAGACATGGGGCGTGTTGGGGAGCCCCCAGAAGCACTCGGATGCAAGTGATTTATCAAGAGAGCGCTCTCCCGAGGAAGCCTCGAGACAGCTGGGACTACAGGAAGGGAAGCTGAGGAAGGTGGACAAGGATGTGACCTCAGCTCTGGTCTGGTGGTGGTGGTGGGTGGGGGCAGCTTCAGCTGGCAGCTCAGAGACACCTGGGGTATAAATTGTGCCCTGACATTAGTTAGGATGCTGGAGCTTTCATATGCTGAACCCATTAGTCACTGGTGAAGTGCAGCCCCTGGCACTTCGGATCCCTGCCTTTGCAGCAAATGGGCAGAGCTGGAGGACAGGACGGTCCTCTGCGAAGGGACAAAGAGATGAAAGCACTGGCTCTTGGCAGAGAAAGCACATGGAAGCCCAGCACCGACCTCAAAAAACGGGGTGAAAGGTGACAGAATCTGGGCTGGGTGCCTAAACTATCTGCTAGATGGGACAGAGGGTGTGTGTGTGTGTGTGTGTGAAATCTTAAATGTCCCCTCTGTGGAGGAGGAATGGAAGGTTCTCTAATATTCCTGCCCCCGTTTTCTACCTTCTCCATGCCACAGGAAACATACTATTTGTCCCGCTGCCTCTTCGTGGAAGGCCCAAGGTCAGGGGGCAGATGTGGAGGGTTTGCCCTGAGGGCCTCGATGCTGGGTTATTCTACCTCAAACATCTAAGACCTAGGGCCACCTCAGCTCTCCCACCATTGCTGCTTTTTTCTCTTTTTTTGAATGATCATATCGCAAATGAGCTGGATTACCGATGTGATTTTTCCCTCCTCCCCAAATCTCACACACATCAGAAAAGGGAGTATCACAGACACGCCGTATGCTCTGATTTTCAGTCTCGTTGGGCCCATGGCAGCAAGGGCTGCATTTTAACGCGGGTTCCCAGGCCAGGCTGGAGTAGAGCAGGATAAATGGGGCCATTGAAGGTTGTTATAGAACAAAAATTCAGCCGAGTAAATTGTAGAGATCTAATTGGCTTTATTAATTGATTCATGAATCAGGCAGTGGCATATCCAGCGAGTAGAGGGGAGCGTCAAAGGCTCCAGAAAAGGAAAGAAGCAGAGAAAAGGAAATTGCTCCGAAGAATCCACTGTGTGAGGCCAGGTTGTCCTCCTAGAGGGAACAGAAGGGTTCTAAAATAAACTTCCGAGGGCCGATCAGGATAGTCCCATGTGGAACTGCTTAAAGGTGACATTGCAGGAGGTTGAAGCTGCAGTCAGTTTAGGTATGAAATCCCAGTTTACTGACTTGGGGTCTTAATCTAAGTGAGGCCATTTGGGGTCTGTGGTTTTCTTCTTTAACAAGGTGAGGGATTGCTCTCCTTTTGCCCTGGGGCTCCATTGCCCCAAACTCCCCCACACAGGTGTATCGGATTGAATGTGTCCTCTCACTTCTGAACTGATGTCAACCCAGAACCTCAGAATGTGACTTGTTTTGGGGGCACCAGGGTCTTCACCGATGTAGTTAATTAAGATGAGGTCGTACTGGTTTAGGGTGGGCTCTACGTCCAGTAGCACCGGTGTCCTCAAAAGAAATGAAGTAGAGACACACCTGGGGAGAAGCCACGTAAGGTTGCAGGCAGATTGGAGTGCGGTGTCTGCAAGCCAAGGAATGTCAGGGGTCACCAGCACACACCAGAAGCTGAGAGAACCATGGGATGGACTCTGCCTCAGGCTCCAGCAGGAACCCACCCTAACTGTACCTGCATTTTGGACTTCGGACTTCCAGAACCTTCAAAGAATAGGGTCCTGTTGTTTAGAGGGTATCCAGCCTGTGTTATTTGTGGAGGCAGCCCTAGGAGACCAATGCAAGAGGAATCCAGAAGAACCAGGAGGGGCATCAGCACTCAGCCTCTTGTGGCTTCTGTCTCTTGGTGGCAATGCAGACCCTGCAGGCTCCAGGGGGCCTGGGAAAAAGCTCAACTGAGCCTTCTTTGTGGTACCCCTTGGCCAGAGGCTGGAGAGAACTTAATGTCCTTTGGATGCCCCTAGACCCTGAGATGTAGGCACTGGCAAAATGGCTCTGCCTGGACACTTGAATCAGTCAGTGTACTGAAGTACCTAGTTTCTAACTGGATTTTCTGGGACCCTGGGGGTAGGGTGGTGTGTTAGGGTTTTCCAAGGAAACAGAACTAATAGAATGTCCATGTATACATGTACATGTGTGTGATATATCACACACATCTAGATCATAACAAATATGACATATGTTATCTCTCTCTCTGTCTGTATCTATTTAACAGATATATAACATATATTTAATTCCTCTTTTTTTAAATTTTTTATTTTTTATAAACATATATTTTTATCCCCAGGGCTATAGGTCTGTGAATCACCAGGTTTACACACTTCACAGCACTCACCAAAGCACATACCCTCCCCAATGTCCATAAACCCACCCCCTTCTCCCAAACCCCCTCCCCCCAGCAACCCTCAGTTTGTTTTGTGGGATTAAGAGTCACTTATGGTTTGGCTCCCTCCCAATCCCATCTTGTTTCATTGATTCTTCTCCTACCCACTTAAGCCCCCATGTTGCATCACCACTTCCTCATATCAGGGAGATCATATGATAGTTGTCTTTCTCTGCTTGACTTATTTCGCTAAGCATGATACGCTCTAGTTCCATCCATGTTGTCGCAAATGGCAAGATTTCATTTCTTTTGATGGCTGCATAGTATTCCATTGTGTATATATACCACATCTTCTTGATCCATTCATCTGTTGATGGACATCTAGGTTCTTTCCATAGTTTGGCTATTGTGGACATTGCTGCTATAAACATTCGGGTGCACGTGCCCCTTTGGATAAGATATATATCTATATAACATATACATGTTATATCGATACAGATATAAGGAGGAGATAGGTTCATTTTTATTTTAAGGAATTGGCTCATTTGATTAAGGAGGTTGACAAGTCCAAAATCTGCAGGATGGACAGACAGAGGGAAGAGCTGACAATATGATTCAAGTCTGAAGATCATCTTCTAGAATTCCCTCTTGTTCAGGGAAGGTCAGTCCTTGTTTTGTTCAGACCTTCAACTGATTAGATGAGGCCCTCCACATTATGGGGAGCAATCTGCTTTCATCAAAGTCCACTGATCGAAATGTTAATCTCATCCAAAAACAACCCTCACAGAAACATCCAGAATATCGTTTTACCGAACATCTGGACACTTTGGCCCAGCCAAGTGGGCACATAAAATTACCATCACGATGGGCAGGTATTTTGATCTCCCTTCTAGAAAGAAGAAAAAAAAAGACACAGAGAGGGTGAGTGATTTATCCAAGGTCACAAAGCAAATTAGCTGTGATGAGGAGTCACAGTTACAGAGGAGTTACCAAAAAGGGGTTGAACTGACAATGAGAAAAATGGATTTAATTCACATGCCCTCCAGACCAGAGCTTTAAATCTGCTGCTCTCCCACATGGCCCCAGTGGATAAGGATAAATATTTCCCATCCATATTTGTATTCATGTAGTACATTTTGCTTATATAAGGCCCTGCAAGGCAGGAAAACAGAGGCCACTGTGGAATGAATATTGTTTTGTGCCAGCAACCATATTTGTGAACACCCAATCATCTCGATGACACTTTGACGTGACTATCATTACCTCCCTCTTATTGATGAGGAGATGGAGGCCCAGAGTACTGAGGAGGCTGGCTAAAACCTCACAGCTAATAGGTTGTCTGCTGGACTCTAGAGTCTGCTCCCTTGTCTGCATATGGCCCACTCTCTTCCTCAGGGTGTCCTGACCAAGCACTTGGGAACTGAGTCTTCCACAACATGGTGCACAGTAGCTTTACCCGGCAGTCACAGCAGCTCTGTTAAAAACAGGAACTGGTTCCATCTTTCAGAGGAGGAGTGGAGGTGAGGAGAGGTTAACTGACTCATGCTGGGTCACACCACTAATCAGCATCTTGCCCAGAATGGAACTCACTGAAGAACTGATGTTAGGGTTAAGAAGGCACAGTTTCACATTAGTTGAGCAATTACTGTATTTGAGGCCCACAAATCAGCTTAGCTAATCCTTTCCACAACATAAATGTAATAGTCAACAAGGATTCAGCATCCTTCAATGAGTTTTCATTTGACCCTCCCTACAAAGCCAAGAGATAGGTGTGGGTATGACTCTCATTTTACAGATGAGGAAACTGAGGCACTCAGAGGTCAAGTGACTTGCCCAAGGTCACTACCAAGCTACCAAGTAAATGGCTGGGATTTTAAAGCAGGAAGCTTGATGCCAAAGCCTGTCGTAGGATGTGTTTTTTCACTCATTCATTCAATAATTTATGAAGTGTGCTATATGCTGGGCCCTCTTCTACTGAGGTGACATGCCTTTTTCTTCTGTTTTCCCTACCATTCAGAGATATAAAAGGGGCAGAGATATAAACTCAGCCTTGAACTCTCCCAGTTTAAACCTCTTGGTCTCTTAGTGGGTGACAAAGCCAAGAAAAAGCAAACAAAAGCCTTTAGATAGTAGAAGTGTGAGAAAAAAAATAAATGAAGGAAGTTTGAGGACAAGCTTAGCTGTTGGGAAGAGACTCTTTGGGGTGGAATCTTTTAAGCAAAGCTCTGAACAACAAGAAAGGTCCAAGCATATGGATATCTGAAGAACGGGTATTCCCGGTAGGAAGAAAAGCAAGTGCAAGGGCCCTGAGGTAAGAATGAGGGGATATGTTTGATCAGCAAATGAGGGCCAGAATGGAGGAGCCTGGTGAGAAATGTGAGGAGTCCAAGATGAGGTGAGTGAGTAACACAGGTGCTTGGTCATGTAGAGCCTATGCTTCAGATGTTCTTGGTGCTGACAGCCATTTTCCCCTTTTAGTGGCTAGTGGAAGTCTGTTCTTAATCAGATGGCCCTCTTTCTTCACCCCACAACTCAGGCTTTCATAATGTTTAGTCTAAGCCAGAGGTTGGCCAACTTTGAAGGCCCAGGTAGTAAAGATTTGGGGCCTTAAGAGTCAATCATATGCTCTCTGACACCACCACTCCGCTAAGCTCATGTCCACATGCTGGAGGTAGAAATCCTGCCTGAAGAAAAATCTTCCCCTACAGAACTCTTTTGTCTGCTTTCCAAAGTATATAAGAACTTAAAATACAGGCCCTCAAATGCCTGACATGTAGATGACCCTGACTAGCACGAGAGCAGCCACAGGCAGTGTGTGAATGAATGAGTACTATGTGTTCTAATAAAACTTTATTTACAAAAGATGAAAGAGGGATTGCGGATGCGGCTGGGCAAGTGGGTCCGTATAGGAGCGAATCCTTGAGAAGGTGGCCGCCTTCTTCCCACAGCATTTCCCTTTGCTCTCTCCCTACTCTCTCTACATTCCGAGCAGCTCCCCCGACATGAGTAGCTGCTGAGGGGGCCATACCCACAGGAGTAGGAGGGGAGGGCCTGGGGTCTCAAGGATTTCATAAAATCCAAACAAACGAGGCAGTGGCAAACATACTGGTGCTGGGACATCCTCAGGACCAATCTGAACATCTCCTCGCCATCCACCTTTGGCCTCTTCCCTCCCTAACAAGTGAGAGGCAATGGAGTATAGGCAGAACGCAGGAGGGAGGAAGAGAGCCCCTCTCCCTGCTCTGGCAGCTTCTGTAGTGAACCTTCCCCACGTGACAGATGCTTAGTGCTCTAGACAATGAAATGGATCATCACCTTCTATCTTAAGCTGGGGTCATTACCCCTCAATTCTGCAGAGGCGCATCCGAGCCTTAATTTTTTTGTTGTTTGCATATGAGATCATTTCAATTAAAGAGAACTGGAAACACTTCCCTCCATTTCTTTAGCAAACACAGCCTTATCGCTTCCCACCCCAAAAAGCAAAGAAGCCAATATTACAATTAAAACAAACAAACAAACAAACAACTCTTAAGCAGAGATGGGCAGGCTGTGGGTAAAAGGACATTTGTACATATGGGGATTTTATCAGGAAAAACACATCTGTGACCTTTGCTCTAAGTCAGTGAGCAGTGGAACTAATTAAAACAGCCTAACACAGTGGGATCACCCTTCTTTTTTCCTCGGTGTTACTCAGGTCTTCTGTCACTCTGATTTGATGCCAGGGAGACTGTTCCATATGATGGAAGGGAAGTGACTCAGGGGCAGGCACAACGTCCCCCCAATCACTGGGTACAAGAATCCAGTGGGGTGATTGCTAACATATGGATTCTTAAGCTCTGCCCTTGAGAATAGAATCTCCAAGGAAGCATGCCAGAGCATCCGTATCTTTAACATTTGCTTCAGGCAGGTGTGGGGAGTTCAGTGTATGATGTAAATGAGGCACAGGCAGAGCAGGGAGGTTGCCTGGGTCCTGAGAAGTCAGGAGGAGCCAAAGTTGTAAGACGGCAGATCCCGTAAATAAGCAAATACCTTGAGGCAGGAAAAAGAGCTGAAGGTGAAACGCCAGTTTGTGGAAGGAGAAACAGACCCATAAAAAGAAGCAGGGACTGAACCTAGCAGACTCAGTTGAGTGGAGAAAAGCGTCGGAAGGAAGGTACACGATACTAGGCATGCGCAAGATCAAGGAAAAGCAATATGCAAGCAAGAGGTTGGGACTATGTTAATAGTCGGCAAAGTAGAATTGGAGGTTAAAAGCACACGTGAATACAAAGAGACAGCATATGATGCAAGGCCTATTTTACAGAGAAGAGACTATGGTCATAAACATGTATGTAGCCAACAATGCTGCAGCTAAATACAAAGGCAAAAGTATTAGAGATGAAAGGAGAATTGCCCCTAAAATAGACAGTTTCAGTGGAAGATTTTTAGTACACCCTTTTCAGAATTGTAGATCAAGTAGATAAAAAAAAAAAAGAAAAAAACCTGTCTTGTTTTGGTAGCCACTCACCATATGTGGCTTTTGAGCATTTGAAATGTAGCAAGTTGAGATGCGCTGTAAGAGTGAGACATAAATGCCAGATTCCAGAAACCATTAAAAAAAGAGAGAGAGAATGTGAAACATCTCATTAACAGTTTTCATATGGGTGGTTTGCTGAAATGCTCATATTTTAGATGTACCAGTTTAAATAAAATAGCATCAAATCAATTTCACATGTTCGTTTTTACTTTTTTTTATTTGGCCAATAGAAACTGTAAAATGACCTAGGGGGCATGCATTGCATTTCTTCTGGATAACGCTGCCATAGCGGACCCAAGAACATCAAGTGGTTCTGTGGGAACCCATCAGCTTCTAGTTCTCATCCTTGGATTCTAAAACCTTCCTCTTATTTCAAACACATCCTTAAAACCATCGCCCCTTCCTGGGCCTTGGCCAGTAGGAAGTTTGTTGTGTTCCAAGAAGCTGTGGACCCCATCCTACATTGTGACTCCCTACTGCGGGTATCTGGGTCTTAGATTTGTTACTTATAAGATAAAAAATAAATCTTACCAGCAGGGTTGTTGTGAGAATTAAATAGGAAAGCATACTCTCCCTATTTTCTGAAAAGATAAAATTAAAAACCAAACAGAGATGAAGGGGGCCCGCCAATTCTACTTCCTGTCTCTGGGCCCCATGCGTGTGGAGCGATCAGTGAAAACTCTGAGGCAGATCCCCGCAGGAGACAGAGCCCAGTGGAAGGTGATGTGTGAGAATTGAAGATATCTCACCCTGAGGATTTCGCACTGTGACTATCAGGAGTGCACGAGTCAGGAGGCCTCAGTCCGCCTAGAATTAAGATGCTTTTTCCTTTCTAGATGCCTTAGAACTGAGACATTGAACCTCAGCCACTCTTAGGGGAAATGGCAGATGATGGTCATTGCGGATTCCTAGCAAGTTCAAGCCAGAAAGCCCCAAGTAGTCGATGGTATGGTTAAGATTACTGAGTTGTCCCGGTTTATCTGGAACATTCCTGGTTTTAGCACCTAAAGTCCCACATCCTGGGAAATCCCAGTCTTGAGCCAAATAGGATGAGTGGTACTCCATGTCCTCCCCAGGTTTTAGAGACGTTCCCTTGTTAGAAGAATCACTATGGGATGTTTGTTAAGATCTGGATCTCCGGGCCCACCTCCTCATTCAGAATCACCAGGGTAGCAGCTCCAAATTGGGGACCTCCCGCTAATATCCCAGATGGCTCTGATATCTAGTCAGGTGTGGGAACACAAATGGGAACAATGATTTTGTTACGTGGATGGGGAAACAGAAGTCTGGAAAGGGGCACTTAGGTGAAGTTGATATCTTTCAAGGCCCTCCTTCCTCATAATGATTCCCAGTGACAAAATAAAATGGGCTGCAAAGCAGGTATAAAAAAGTTAATGTTCTGGTGTCCCCCCCTTAGGGTCTATTTCATCTGTTTTTTTCATGTAAAAATCATGTTGTAGGTGTCCTTTTCCTTTGCTGGTTCTCATGGCCCAAACATGGTCTGTCTCCTGGTTCATCCTTAGGCAGTGCCATGCCTAAGGCACCCAGTGGAGGGCTTGGACCCCAGCCCCTTGCCATGACAGACGGTACTCGAAACCACAGCTGTTTAGAGAGTTCTGAGTTCCTCTCTCTAACCTGGGAAGCGGGGTTTCTGCTCGGGTTTGGGAAGCGCTATGGACACACTCCTTCCAGGTCCTTCCATCATGGGTAATACCTAAGGGCAGTGCAGAGTCAGGAGTTCCTCCTCTGTGGGAGTGGGGGCTGGTGGTGAGAAAAGTGGAGGGACCTGGACTTTGTGAAGTTTCTGTACCCCACGGGACACCCCAGGGCAAACTTTGGGACCCTTTAGTTATCAATGCAGTAAAAAGGGAGTCATCATTTGCAACATGCAGACCGTTTATTGCACATCCATTATCTACTCAGCTGTGCTCAGTCCAACCTGATACTCCCATCTTTTTGGTTTCTTGGTTGCCAGAATTTTCCTCTCTTGGAAAGGAAACCCCCTGCTGTTCTGGAGCTGGACAGTGTGGATCCCAACTTCAGTGTTGCCACCTTCTCGCTAGTCACTTAGCCCCTCTGGCTCTCAGAATCTCCTTGAGTGAAATTGGGTGACAGTACCAGCCCTGCGACATTGTCCTGAGGATTAAGGGACAGTGTGCAAACATCTGAGGCACACAGGAGGAATCCATAAATAATAGTAGCCACATAATCAAAATAATATACAGAAAGTGTCTGGTGTGTATTAAGGGCTCAGCTCCTGTCTTTGAGAAAGACTCCTCTCCCCAGCAACCTCGAGTACCCAAGGGAAGAAGCTACATGAATGAAAAGAAAGGTATGTTACCCAGAAAGGAGCAAACAGACAAGCAAAGACATCCAGGCAGTTGGTGTTTTCTGGCTGTGAGACCTGCCCTAGTTTATTTTGGCAGCTGCCTCCACCATCAATATGGATGGAGAAATGGCAGCGAAAACAAATGGATCGACCAAGGAGGGGAGGCTGTTTGGTTCCAGCTTCCAAAGGAGAACCCAGCTGTCCCTGTGGTTGAGATGTACTGGGTCCCTAGTTGCTGGTCTGGTCTTCCTGTGCTCACCCTCAACATAGAGGGATGTTTCCAAAGTAGCTGGGCTGGGAGGAGTTCAGGTAGTTCAGGTAGTGGTGCTAAATTCGGGCATATCAGCCATCTATTTGCTCGTGATTCTGCAGTCTGGACCAGACGCAGGGGCTCTGCAAAAGGTCATCTGGAGTCCTTCTTGGGTGGTGCATTCCTCTGGCAAATGGGACAAAGATCCAAGACGGACTCTTGGACGTGTCTGGCACCTCAAGGAGCTCCAACTGAGTTGGCTGGGAAAGGGATGTCTCTCTCCACGTGGCCTCTCGTTCTCACGGAGCCCAACCCCAGCTTCCTCAAGGGGAGTCTTGGGGCAGCCAAAGACTGTGATTGGAAGCTGCACACCCTTGAGACTCAGGGGCTCCCACAAGATCACTCCTGCCGTGTTCCATCAGTCAAAGCAGTCACAGGTGAACCCAGATTCAAGGAATGGGGAAATAGACTTCATCTCTTAAAAAAAGTCCACACTGCAAAGGACATGGGTGCAGGGGGAAGTGGTTCATTAGAGGCCATTTTTACAATAATTTACCACAGCAACACAGGACATTTTCTAGGATTTGACATTTGAGGCCCTGGTCCTCTGGTTCCAATCCCCTTTCAACTTCCTGGTGAGCATCTGTGCTCCAGCTCCTTCTCTGAGTCTGTCAGATGGCTTCCCTCCTCCAGGCCTTTGTCAGTGGGTCTCCTTTGGTCAGGTTCAGTGGGAACAAGAACACAGCCTAGAGTCAGGCCGCCTGGCTCTACCCCTCACTCCAAGGTGTGACCTTGGTCAAGTCTCTCGGCATCTCTGAGCTTCATTTCTTCCACTGTTAATGAGGAACACTTTTCTGCCTGCTGAACACCTACATGTTTTTCTGTAGCACATCCTTTGAAAATTTCCCCTGGGCCCTTCCAACCCTCACCCCAAGGAGAACTGGTCACTCCCTTCTTTCAGCTCCCAGGCCCCCTGCCACACCCCAGTTCTGTCCCAGCCCACGGTGACATGTACACACATTTCTCTCCCAGAGAAGGAGTTCTTGCGTCTAGGAGTCACATCTCAACAACCTTTTATCTTTAGGGCCCAAAACATGGTACATGCTCTGTATGTGCTTTCCAAGAATGAATGAGCAGTTGCCTGGGATCCAACACCTCAGGAACACGCTCGTTTGTCTAGGACCCATTTCTCTCACACCTGATTGCCACAGAAGAAGAGTAGAAGAAAAACAAGCATTAGGCTTTCGTGCCAGGGATGTGACCTTTGGACAAGTGATCCAGGGGGATGCTGGCTGCCATGACTCCCGCAGCCCTGTCTGCCATCCCTAATTCCAGAGAAAGGGCACAGTCTTCCTGCAGGGTCATGATGCATTATAAATTAAGGTGTCAAGCAGGAAGGCTAGCTCTGTACCCAGGAGATAAACATGCATTACTCCTTTGCACGAAGCAGACATCCCAGATGCTGTCAGCCCGATTGGACCACGGCCTGGGGACCAAAGAGCAGGGCTTCAGATGGGCAAGCCCCGCCCCTCTGGCTCAGCAGGAAATACGCCTTGCTGCTGAGACTTCCGGGGGTGGGACGGAAATGGGTTCAAATTCTAGCTCCATCACTCAGTTCAAACCTAGGCTAATCTCCTCTGCTCTGGTTTGTTCATCAACCTCCATTTGTTCATCTGTAAATTGGAGATCATGGTGACTCTCTGGAAGGGCCCCGGGAGGATTAAATAGGGTAACAGAGGTGGCATATGATGGGCACAGAACACCTGGTTTTCCTGTCGCTCCAAAAAACCTTCTCAGATTCTCCGATCTGGGATCATTGATTTGGCGGATAAATTATTCCATAAAATGAATGACTGAATTTGTTAAGTGTCTTCATAGACCCTTAACAGAGTTTATTGGATTTGGGGACATAACAAAGTGTGGGTGCTGGGAGGCAGCTAGGTTCACTCACTGGGCGCTAAGTATTGGGAGCTAACAGATGAGTACTTAACGTGAGCCAGAGTACTTAACGTGGGCTCACGTTAAGTATGTAAGTATTTTACATACATTCCTTACATACAATACAAAAAAATGTAAAATACAAAAAATGTATTTTTTATTATTTTTTGTATTTTGTAAAATACAAAAAAATGTATTTACATACATTCCTTCAGGCTTGCTAACCACGCTGTGAGTTCGATGCTATGCTTTTTCTAGTTCTACAGAGGAAGAAACTGAGGCCCAGAAAGGGTCGAGTTCCACCCACAGTTACACAGCCGGGAAGCAGCAGCAGCACTGGGATTCAGACGCCAGGGGTCTCGCTCCCTGGAGGCTGTCCTGCCTCGGCTGGCTCATTCTGGTTTACCGACCTGATGGCATTTACAGGGCTAACTATGCAGGAGCAAGCAAACGACAACAAGGAGAGTACCAGGTGTTTGCAGAGCGCTTTACCATGTAAACACTCCTTGCCGGGGCGTCTTTGAACTGTTACGATGGCCGTAGGAGGCCAGGACTCTTATTTCCATCGCAGAGATGAAGACATGGAGATACAGTGAACCAGGAACTCTTCCAAGGTGACACAGGATGGAGGGTGGGGCTGAGATCCGAATTTTGGCAGAGTCCACCTTCCACCATCATATGGTTATTAATACGTGGAGGACGGCAGGTGCACAAGTATCCGAAATGGTCCAAGTTTTGTCCTGGCATGTTATTAGTCAATTGGCATGACTCTGTTCCAAGATGGTGTGCAGGGCAGCTGAGGCAACCCACCCAGCCAGCTGCTCCAGGAGGGCACCTCTCCTTCCTGAGCCCCTCCCCCTGGCCCTTTACAGCTGCTCCTGCTGGATCTCTCAGCATCAGGCTCTCCTTCCCTTCATCAGAGGGTCTCCCTCAGGCAGGACTTAGCCACCTGGGTCCAGAGCCTCGTTTGGAGAGAATTCAGGCGGTCAGAGAACTTGGAAGGGAAAAATCACATCTCTGAGTTCACCGCTCTCAGCTGAAATGGAGCATTTCTTTTAGTTGTATGTCACCTATAGAAATCACAGATAAATTCCTCTCACATCATATAGTAGCAGATGCCTTGAAATACCACTTACACCTATCACCGCTTCGAAATTATGGTGCTTATTAGACCTGCCATGGGATCTTATAATTGAATGCTTTAATAAGGAAGCACGTATATTGCTAAATTATAATGTTGTGTTTTTAATATTTTGATGCTATTTTTAATGTAATTAGTACACTTTCTAATCCTATATATTTTTATTGGCTGCCTTGAAAAATAATATTCCCAGGAGTCTATAGTCTGCCTCAGACTTCCAAAGAGTTCCCCGGCTCATGAAATATTTATAGCAATTCTTTGAGGTAAGACTCTATTATAGTCTCTCATAATTCCCATTTTACAGAATATATAACTCAGGCACAGAGAGGACCAGAACACAGCCCAAGGACACATTTAATAAGTGGAGAGCGAGGAAAGGAGTTCAAGGCAACCTAGACGAGAGCCTGCCCTTTTGGCCAGAGCATGTGGTCAGGCCCCCTCGGTGCCCATGGAGGGCTCCAGCTCATTCTTCACCGGAATGCAATCGCTCCTTTATCCCTTGGCAAATTCCAAAGGACCCTGATCCTCCTGAGGGTTGGGATGGTTTTATTCCTCTCTGAATCCTAGTGCCTGATCCAATGTTGAGCCCAGAAAAGTTTCTAAATAAAAGTTTTTGTATGAACGTGTTTCCGACCCATAATGTGTCATACATTGTTGAGCAAAGACCCCCTTCTCCTGCCAGATTCTTTATTGCATTAACAAAAAGGCCCCAAACCAAATAATCCGTCCACATTTTATAATGGCATTAGTACAGAGTCGTGTATTTTTATAGCACTTTTGACGCTGCCAAGAATTTTTATATCCCTTTGACTTGAACCTCGCGTGTAAATTAGTCTGGACAGGAATGAGGTACCTTAGTTTCACAGAGAAGTAAATGGAGGCTCGAGGCGATTGGTTCCAGGCAGTAAAGCACATGGGTGAAGGGCAGAGGCAGGGAGCCCAGCGGTAGCCTGGGTTCAAGCCCAGTTCAGGCACTCTCTGGTGGACCTCGCAAGAGCTTCTCTGAGCCCAGTGACCTCACCCACAGAATGGGGACAGCCATAGCTACCAAATGAAATTGCTGCCAGGGTGACATAAGAGGATGCATGTTGTCTAGAACAAGTTTCCGGGATGCTGTAAGGACACAGTCCACAGTCCACAGTATCGGTCCCCCAAGATCAGCGGAAGGCTGGTACAGTGGTGGTGTTATTACCAAGGGCAAATGCAGTGGGGATCGGCTGTTCTAATAGAGCTGCGGTGGCGTTCTCATCCCAACTCAGCCACACGTCCAGAATAAAACTCTGTCCTACCTTCCCTGCATCTTGGTTTCCAAATCTGCAAAATGGGCCGGTAGGGGGCTGGGGAGGACAGGCTCAGGAGGCACGGGCTCAGAGTTCCTCCTTCATAGGAAAGTCTGTGCGGAATCAATTTGAAAAACAAAACTGAGGGCGGCCCAGTGTGTAGACAGGGTGGGACCCCTCACCCTGAGGAGCTCTTGGGGCACTGCTTGAAGTCAGCTGGTACAGCTGGGTTTAACTGGAGCTCAGCACGAGAGAGTAAGAGCCAGATTAGACCTGCAGACCTGTCTTGTTTGGAGGGAGGAGTTAGAATGGAAGGTGCATGCGCAGGGTAGCTGGCAGTTAGCCGGTTTCGGTGTCTTTAGGGGAACCTCCTGAAGGTAACGCCGTTTCATCCATGTTCAAATTTCTCCAGCCCAATGCTTCGAGTGTGTAAGACTTTAAGGAGATTCGGGATCTCCCCCACATGGCCTCTACCCCTCTACCCCAACCCTGAGCTGTCCCCTTCTTTCCTCTGATTATAACTCTCGTGGTGATGATCCTTGAAGGCTCCTGAGAGCGTATCATTCATGCAAAAAGCTGACGACCCAGGGTCTCTGCTGGGGGACGCTCTTGGGTGCAGCCAATGAGCCGAGCTAGTGGAAAGCCTCCTCCTACAGACGGGTTCAGGAACCCCCCCCCGCCATATAATTGGCCTCCAGTACTTCATATTGTCAAACCATGGTAGGGGAGACTGGAACCACGTGGGAGAAGGTAGTGGGGTCAGCCCAGGCCATGACGGGGCTCTGGAAAACCTATTGAACAGATCTTCTTCCCCAAATGACTTTCCTCATGTAAAATTGTCTTCTATTATTGCTGGAAAACGGGTTTTTAAAAGAGGTTAACATGCAATTTAATGAATATGAAGTAATAATGTTCCTTGTATCAAATTAAAATTCTAAGACTGCCACATGAAACAAGTGCATTATGAGTATCCACCATTATGTGTTATTATTATTGGACTGCTTGATTGCCCTACATACTTGGGAGTAAAAGAAACAGCTCCAAGCCTTGCATTTGAATTGGCAAGCATCACCCTCAGAATGAGAATCCGGGCAGACTGGAAGCATGCCCACCTAGCTAAGGGAAGTCTTGGGATATTAAGATATTAATAGTCCTGAGATATTAAGATAATATCTCCTGATAATGCAGAAGGATAATGGAGCAGATAGACAACAGCCTTGAGCTCCTGGGAGCTGCAGAAAGAGAAGAGTATGTATGAATTTCAGTTCTAGTGCCTCTATCCTTATGCTGTGTGACTTAAGGCAAGTCACTTTACCTCTCTGAGCCTCTATTTCTCCACACTATTATTTAGTTTGGATGTAGGACCACTCTGAGGGTAAACTGAGGCTATAGATGTGATAGCACTTTGGAAACTCTAGTGGGCTACAGAGTTCTGGGGACTGAGGATCATGGAAACGTATCCTGATGATTTCTTCCCTATTCCCTCTGCTCCTCTAACTTCTGACGCCTGACTGCCGTCTGTAATATTTAGTAATAGTCACCCACACTTAGGAAGCACTTAGTAAGGACCTGGTATTATTTCATGCCATTCTACTGTAACTTTAGGTGCCAAGTGTTATTATTAACTCCATTTTATAGAGTAGGAAACAGAGGCTCCAAATGGCTTGTAAGCCACCCAAGGACACAGGACCAGCAAGTGGCAGGGATTTAAATCCAAGTCAGAAGACTCTAAAACCTCTTAGTTCACCTGCTGTATTTGCCTCTAAAATATGCCTGACAAGCTGCTTCCAAACTGTGTTTGAACACCTCCAGGGACGAAGGGCTCATTACCACCCTTGTCCCTCTCCTCACAATGAGTGCTCTCCCCTGACGCATAAAGCATTATTATGGTGATATTATTATCTGTAAAATAGAGTGATTGGAGTAGATGCTCTCTTAAGGTCTATTCCAGAAACATCACTTGAAGAGCACGAGCATTTACCGACAAAGCCAGCCGGGCTGCAGAAGAAAGGATTAAACACCTCCGTATGAAAATGGAACACAGCGAGTAAGAGGTGTGCGTGAATGGGGGCAATTAATCCTCTTTTGCCGATCACTGTAAAAAAACATTTGCTGGAGAGGAGGCATTTATTCCCTGCAGACACATGGTGTGATTTTGAAATATTTCCACAGAAGGCAAGATGACGGAGGAAATACAAATCTATTAAATGTACAGGGCAAAAGAAAAAGGGGCTTCCATAAAAGGATTTCTAAACCATATCAAAGGCTTCTGGGGTCAGGGAGGGCTGTCGGAACACTACCAATTAGAGGTAAATGGAAAACCGGCTTAAATCTCAAAATTAAAGATGAAGAGCAGCAATTAACCTGTCTTCCAACAGGAAACATAGCCCTTAATGCTCAGTGTAATTTAATATTTCAAAATTATGACCAGAAGCATCTAAGGCTCGTGTTCAACAATATAAAATGGACAATAAAAATTGCGGGGGGTGGTGTTTGGCTCTCGTGGGCAACATGGCGGTAAAGTCTGTGGGCAGAGGGTGGCTTGAAAGTCACCATGGCTGGACTGGCCCCCCGGACACAGTCAGAACCTGCCCAGGGACACAGAGTCTGCAAGTTCAGCCCCGTTTTCCAAAGACCGATTCTCTGGCCAGCAGGAAGCTTTTGATTTGTGTTTCATGGGCTTTCATAGGGTGGATTATGCTGGTATGAGTGGAAAGGAGCACACCCCACCCCTGCCCCCCCAACAGTGCTTCTTCACCTCCTGGAACTTTGAAAATGCCTCACCCCTGGGCCCTACATACCCCAGGGCCAGGGGCTCAGGATCTTTGAAAGCTCCCAGGTAATTTCCACTGGCACCCAGGCTTGAGAATTACTGCTCTGAAAGACTGTGGGCCCATGGAGTAAGAGCAAGCGGATGGACGTCTGAGACATGGTCAAAGATTATGCTAGAAGCACTAGGACGATGTAGCCATGCTGACATTGAGCTGTGCAGGTGAGGAGATGGGCCTATGGAAAATTGCCTCCTGGCAGGTGGGAAAGGGGAGCTGAATGGGACCACCATAGAGAATGCAGCCCCTGATGAAGTCTCGGAGCCTAAAACCAGGAGTATAAAACCCATGACTGAGAATCTAGGTTTTTCACCCACACCCCAGATGCATGAGGGCCCTGTGGTGGTTGGCCTTCCCTGGGAACAGTGAATTCATTCTCTGTGAATCCTCTCCCATGGCCTAGGTAGCAGCGTGGAGTCCCTGGAAGGTTCCCAGCTCTGCAGACAGATGGGTGAACCACCACTTAATAAGTGATCTTGGGCCAGGAGTTCTCCTCTCTGAGCTTGCCCGGTTTCCTCAAGTCCAGAAAACCCAGATCAAGATAGGACCACGGGGTTAGTGTAAGGAGTGCCTGAGATCATCTCTGCGGGCCCCCACAGTGGTGTCTGCCACACTCAGCCACATATGTGACTTCATGGATGTCCCTTCGTAGACCTGCTCTCAACACCTTCCGTGCACCTGCCCTCCCAAGCTTCCCTGCCTTCATGCTTTTGCCCAGCCAGCTCTGATCCCCCCCGGAGCGCCTTTTTCCTCTAGGTCCATCACTTCCTGTCCAATTCTACAATTTTTCACGTCGATCCTGGGTTAGGTGCTGGACTCTACCACTTTTTTCTCTTGGCTTCTTCTCCATTCTAGAATTTAGGTTTTAAACTCTCTAGCAGGACAGCTCTCTCCTCTGACCATTCACCTCATCTGTGTCCCGGGCCCCTACTCTGCAGTGACCACTGTCTGCCCGAATCACACCATGACTCCCAACTACACTGAGCATTCCCCTGAGCAATGGACGTGTGACATTGCATCTCCTGTCCTGGCCATGGTGGAGTCTCAGAAAAGGGACGGGCTTTGCCACTGATCCTCCCAGGAGCCCAGTGAGTTCTATTAGTAGCCCCACTTTATAGACTAGGAGACTGAGGCAGAGGTTAAGTCACTTGCCTCATGTCAAATAGCTTTTCAGACCTGGGGCTCGAACCGAGCCCTGTGGCTCCCGAGTCCTGGCTCTTTGCCGACCTTGGTATACATCCTTGCAGAGTGCAATGAGAATAAATAGGAGGAAGAGAGGCAGGACCAAGGAGACTGGGTTATAAAGACAACCTGAGCACCAGCAGGAGCAGGGAGGCTGTCGTCAGCATCAGGGACCTTCAGGGAGGCCAAGTGAGCACCAAGCGTCCTTTCCTGTCCCCGTCTGTGTGGACCATCAGGGACAGGCTCAGAGGTCATTGATTAGGTATCCGGCAAGACGCTGGTGCCTGGGCGCTGCCCAGCCTTCCTCCAACCTACCTGAATGGCTGGGTAACTGAGTCCAACAGTCTAGTCTACTTGAACTTTCCCCCAACCAGAAGGCAGGGACCTGGGCATCTAGAGCGATGGTGGTGGCATGAAGAAGGGGAAGACCACACCCTGGCCAAGGTCAGATGAAAGAAGAAAGAGCAGCTGGAAACCTCCCGTCTAGCAGGGCTGGCATGAAGCACAAGCAGCAACATACCATGGGGCCCATGAGTCCGTGGGCCAGGGCTCAGCTACAGCAAAGCAGCCCTCGTTTCTCATGACTGGGCTCTAGTGGGCCTTCTCTGACACCCCTCTGACACCGCTGGCACCCACAGCCCTTCCCACGCCTCTCAGTGTCCACTCTGCTTCATGCTTATGCTTGTGCTCCGTCCTGCAGCCAGCGCTCTGCTTGAATTAAGGGTCCGCTCTTCCTCCTCTCTGCCTTCCCCATGCCATCCCCCAGCATGCACCCAGCAAGACCTCAATGAGCCAGGGTTGGCAGCATGGATGGTGTCCTCTGCTAGACAGCTGGGCCAACTGGTGCCCATCACATTGACCTGGGGGGAGCATGAATTTATGAAGTCTCTTTCCTTATGTCCAGCTGAGGCAGGGCTGGGGAGGAGGGAGTCCACAGAAGGGACAACTGTGCATGCCTTCCAGAAGTACTGGAGGAAAACAACAAGCTGCCGTTTAGAAGGAGCTTAGCCCAAGGCCTGGCAACAGTGGCTGAAAACTCTCCTCTGTTGAACTGGGTTTCATGGACAAAACCAGAACGGGAGCAGTTTGAAAACTCAGAGTGATCTGAGGCCCAGAGTACAAGAAACGTTCAGAACAGAGCACAGAGCAAGGTCGGCTCCATGGAATGGGGAGGGAAAGCACTAGTCTTTATTTTGTTCCCCCAAGTAAAACATAAGCAGTTTGGATTTCCCACTGCTTGTCTTCCTTAACACTTAATGGAGGGTCTGCTTCTGCTACTTTTAACCTTAAAAAAAAAAAAAGAAAAAAGGCGAAAACTCCTCAAGGTGTTTTTCAGATTCCCAGGACAGCCCTTTGGGCTTTGCTTTTATATTCACAGATCCGTCCTGTTCTCCCAGCAATATAGAGAGGTGGTTGAACAGGGTCATTTTTCTTGATTTACAGATGACTAAGCGGGGGCTCAGAGAGGTCAAGACACCTGCCCCAGGTCACCCAGCTGGTGAGCACTGGGCTGGGGCTTCCACCACTAACTGGTAACTTTCTCTTTGCATCCTGGGGTTTCTGGGGTTCTGGGGCAGGGTTGTGGGGGGGAGCAAGCGGGTTCCCGGCTTTTTCCATGCTTATGTCTCTCGCCAGCTACAGCGACTGCAGGCAGAGAGCAGAGCCCTCAAAAGACTGTCTCGAAAGCAAGAGGCATGGCACAGGAGGAGCCTGGGGAGATGCACATATGGATTAATTTTTGGCTCCTGTTACACATTAGGGGTACTTAACTCTTCATATATCAGTTGGGCTTCCACGTTGACGTCTTTTGAAAAAGGGATAAACGGCTTAAAAATAATTGGAAACCAGTGCACCAAACCAAGTCCAATCTGTGGCTCCTCGTGTCTACCGGGCTGACTTGTGATCAGGGGGTTTTCTGTGCGTGCCGCGGTGACACGAGGAAACTCACAGATCTGGGAAGAGGCCGCGCAGCCGCAGAGGAACCAGTGTGAGAGGGGAGGGCAGGGCCTCTTCTGTGAATCAGAATTTAAAATCTTCCACTATGAAGAGTTGAGCAAGAGTGACCTTAATGTGGGCAAGTTCCATGTGGCGACCCAGGGCAAAACTCCAGGGAAGGTTCTATAAGATTCCGCACTGGTCTGAGGGGTGGGGCTTTGCAGTCAGGTCGGCTCCTGAGCCCATGATCCTGATCCTGATCTCTGACCTCTGGGCGGGACTGAGAGGTTTTCTCTCATCCGAGCAGAATGTGAGACGTGGGCACCTCGGGTCACCCTGGGGCAGGCGATCCGGCAGGGCAGCTTAAGAGAGGCAGAAGTTTAAGAAAGTCTCTGAAGTCGCTCAGACATCTGCAGAGGCTAAAACAGCAATTTCCTCTTGGTGGCGGGACAGGGTGTTCCCGGAGGAACACGTGGTCCCCAGGTGCTCAAGGGCAGCCGCAGTAGTCCCTGACCCTCCTCCTGCCGCTTGGCCCTGCTCAGAACCAGAGGGAACCTGCTTGAGAGGCGACAGTTCCCACATTAGGAAGGGCCAGGGCTGGGGTCACTGTGACCCATAAGACATGGTCCATGTTCCTGAAGAGCAGGGTGCACGTCAGGAACCTCTGTCTGCTAGCCGGTGGGTTCTGGAAATAACGACTGCAATAGACACTACAATGTATCAAGAACTTACTGCATGCTAAGCGCTCTACATGCATTACCTCACTGAATTATTACCACCTACCACCCCGTCCGTGTAAGTTAAGTCCTGTTTCTAGCTCCATTGAACAGATGAGGAGACTGAGGCTCAGAGAGGTTGAGTCAGACAGTAAGAGGCACAACAGTTCTGATGCCCGAGTCTTTACTCTTGACCAAACTCTGTCCAGATCCAGCGTACCTGGGGTAGTAGGACCCCACTCCCAACAAGGACTCCTGCCTTAGTTTCTCTACACTGTACATACTCAGTGGGGACAATTCCCCCATCCCCATTCAGGGAGCAGCAATTGATTCTGGGAGGAGGGGTGCCACCCACCCAATCCAACCAAGTCCACCCTCACTCCATTAGTGCCTGTTGTCGAGGGCCCCAGCAGGCTCTACGCCAGAGTCTCCTTGCATTAGGACCAGGTTCACCAGCACCGCCCCCCAACATCCCTGGTTCCTCCTTGGAGGCCCTGACCCCCAGAGTTGCCTGCTGGGACTTGTTACAGGTTAAACAGGTACAGGCTTAGCTCAGCTCAAATGAAACTTGAACACTTCAGGTTCTTGTTGTCAATTCTCCCAACACAGGGAAAAAGGTAATTGTCAATTAGTGAGCCCATCAGCTGAGGCAGGAGGAAAATCAATAACATGGACCAATACAGAGGGTTCTAATGCCAGTCAGGAATCCAGGAGCGGGAGCCTTTCAAACAGGTACATGGAGTAATTGGCTTCTCTCTTGTGACCCGTCCCGTGGACTTACAACTCTCCAATTAACATGTACCGTTGACAGGCACACAATTATTTGGGTTCACTGTGCCCCAGCCGGTGTTTGTTCAATCAGAACTTGCAAATATACAGAAAGTGCACAGAATAACAAATGTGGGATGGCTCTGGGGGAAATCAAACAGCAAGTAGATCTTAAAGGAATCCTGGACTTGGGATTTCTCTTCCAGAGAGCTGCCCTCAGCTCAGATGCTGGCCAACAGCCCTGTTCTGGCCAGCCCCTGACTAGATCTGTCTCCATCCCCACTGAAAAACTCAGAGGGGGCTGCCCATGGCTTGGCAAGTGCCATCCCCCATGATCGACCAGAGAGAAGGTCACTACCTTCCTTTGCAAAGAAGGAGCCTTCTGCCAGGATGGCCATTTCTCATCTGTTGCACCTGGATCATTGTGATCCATCTAAGCCAATCTCCAGATCCTCAGGGATTCTTCTTGGATCTCCCCAGGCTAAGTCAAAGGCCCTTTTCCCAGACACCATAGCATCCTGGGCTTGCTTCTTCCCTAGCACATCATTGGGTTACCCCACTGATTGATCTCAGTTTCCCTCACAAAAGAGTGAGCCCTTTGATGTCAGAGACCAAACATCTCGAAACTCTGCGCCAGCACAGAAGGCTCTTAGTAAACAGCTGTTGGACGAATGTATAGGTAGGTAGTGCACAAAAGAGTAGGGGAGTGGCTGGGAGGATTTATGAAGCATGATGGAAGCAGTGGGGAGATGGAGAAACTGGCGGAGAATGAAAATGTTGAGAGGGCAGAGGATAAATGGGGAGATCCATGGGGGTTGAGGGGGTCCATGGATAATGGATGGGAGGATGCCTAAAAAGACAGGTAGGAGGTTGGATGGATGGTGTTGGGCGGTGTTGGGCAATGTTGGAGGACACGGAAGGATAGATCGATGTGTAGATGGTTGGGTGTGTGGACAAGGGGTTGGATGGAGACTTGGCAAGGGAATGAGTGGATGGACAAGTTAAGGCATACACAGAAGAGGGGATGGATGGGTGGTGAAGAGGAAGGGAGTGGAAGGAAGGTTGGACACAAGAATGGATGCTCTAAACCAAAGGTAGCAGATGGAACTATCACAGGGAACCCTCCTCTGAACTTGCGCCAAGGTGTCAGAGATGCTCCCTGCCACACCCTTCGTACATCCAAGTTTTATGGTTCCTAATGGGAAATCCAGATTCCTCACTCCCAGATACCTAGGCCTGCTCCTACCATGGCTCTTGACAGTTCACAAGTCAAGCCAAGTTTTCCAAGGGTCTTTGTGGAACTGGCTAACTGGTAAGTCAGTGTCTGTCCTCCTATTGCAGAGCTGTGCCCACAGCCCAGGCGGAATCTTCTCCGAGATTATGACACCCATGGGCCCGGTCTGAGTTCCTTGGGGCTCCAAGTCTGCACTTGGACATCCAATGCTCCACCTGAGGCAGCAGGACTCAGCTCTGCCTCTATGACTACTTTTATGTCATGGAATTATCCTCAGCCTTCCATGAAACCAAGAAAATTGACTGAGCATTTACTATGTACCAGGCCCTTGTCACTTATTATCATATTTAATCAGCATTACAAACCTAGAAGGTAGAATGCAATTATCTCTGCTTTATACCGAAGGCAGGGGCTCAGCGTCACAGAGAGCAAGTGGAGTTAGGATTGGAACCCAGTCTCCTACTCCAAACACCAAGGCTCTTTTAACCACCTCAACATTCTTGGGGTCCTCAAAAGAGGATGGGAGGTAGGCAAACCACTGCTTGGGGACAAAGCTGGGACTATGCCAGGATTCTGAACGCCAAGGTAAGCCTTCTAGAGATAAAATTATATTTCTTATTGATTTTATGGGAGAACAACTTGGCTAGAAGAAGATCCATTTATCTGTTCAAAGAGTTGGACAATTGCCTACCACCCCCAACCTTATTCCGTGTGATGGTGAAGAACGTAAACATACAGACAGTCCGTTGGCCACCAAGCGTACCACTACCTGATGAGATATCTCCCCAGTGGGAATGGTCCTGGTACTGGTGAAGTAGGAGAAACAGCCCCTGCCTCGGGTTGGCAGCTAATCCTGAAATCAGTTCATGATCCACTCTCAGGGCTCCTTGGGTCTTAAATGGGACTCTTGAAAACCAGAAGCCTTCAAGAATCATGGATTCTTCAAGAATTCTTCCAGAAGTTCAGGATTCCTTCAAGAATCCTGAACTGTGGGATTCTGAGTGTCACCCAGGGGTCTCTCATATTGTCCCATGTAGGCAGTCTGACACACCTCCCAAGTGGGCAGATTCTCTTCCCTGAGCCAGATTAGATGCTTTTTGAGGCAATGGCTAAATATCTAAAATTTTGGAGTGCTGCCTGATGCTCACATACCACGGCATTGGACCTTGAAGTAGCTTCAGTACAAGAAAAAAGGAATTACAGGCCAATCTCACTTACAAAATTGGAGAGGAAATTCTTTTTCTTATTTTTTTAAGATTTTATTTATTTATTTGACAGACAGAGAGAGAGAGAGAGAGCTCACAAGTAGGCAGAGAAAGAGGGGGAAGCAGACTCCCTGCTGAGCAGAGAACCCAATGTGGGGCTTGATCCCAGGACCCTGAGATCATGACCTGATCTGAAGGCAGAGGCTTAACCAGCCACACAGGCACCCCTGGAGAGGAAATTCTAAATAAAATATTAGCCAATGGAATTCAGCAATTCATATTTTAAAGGACGTCATGATCAAGGAAATGTAGGGTTAGCTGAATATCACAACATGTATTATATAATATAGCACCCTAACAGTCTACAAGAGAAAAATCAGGGTATCAGCTCAAAAGACACAGAAAGCACAATATAATTCAACACATACTCATGATTAAAACAGAAACTCATGATGAAGGAGGGGGAAGGGGAGCATTCCTACTCTGATAACGTATGCCTATAAAAAATTCAGCAAATATTTTACTCAATGGTGAAGCTTTAGGCATAGTTCTGTTAAGTCAGGAAAAACACAGGGATGCCCTCTCTCACTGACTCTGTTCAGCATTGGCCCAAAGACACTAATCAACACAATCAGGAATGAAGAAAGAAGCAAACTGTGTAAGAATTGGAAAGAAACAAAACTGTCTTCATTTGTGTTTCTAGAAGTTCCCAAAGAAGCTACAGTCTTCTAGAACAAGTAAGAGAGTTCACTATAATTGCCCAGTACAAGTTCAGTATCTAGTGATCAGCTATGTTCCGATTCATTCTTAGTAAACAATTCAAAACTCTTAATAGGGTGGGGGACTTGGAGATTGGAGGGTAGAGCCCCAAATACAAAAGAAGAGAAGATGCTTCGGCTGAAGACCAGGTCAAGTGTGGACGCAATTGCTGTTACACTGTTTCCCTGGTACCTTTCTTGGAGAATGTCTGTTCAGCTATTGGGGAATGCTGAACTTCCATCTGGGTTTTGGCCAGGAATATCCATTCCTAGTGGAGAGCTCTAACCTCACAGAAGGTGTGAAGGCATCTGAAGTCATTCAGTTGTCTCTCTCACTCTCTCTCTCTCTTTTGGAAGTATATGTCACATAGTGTTATATTAGTTTCAGGTGTACAGTATGATTCAACAATTCTATACCTTTCTCAGCCCTCATCAAGACAAGTGTACTCTTAATCCCCATTATCTATTTCACCCATATCCCCACCCACCTCCCCTCTGACAACCACCAGTTTGTTCTCTGTATTTAAGTCTGTTGATTTGTTTGTTTGTATGTTAGTTTTGTTTCTTCAATTCTACATATGAATGAAATCATATGGTATTTGTCTTTCTCTGACTGATTTCTTTCACTTAGCATTAGACCCTCTAGGTCCATCCATGTTGTTGCAGATGGCAAGAATGCATTCTTTTTCATGGCTGAGTAATATTCCATTCTATAGCTGGATGGATGGATAGATAGATTAATAGGTAGATACCAATCACATGGTCTTTATATGGCATATCTTTTTAACATAACTCCCAGCTAGCAACTTAGAAACCCTCCTTCAGTTTTTGTTTACATGTGGGAGTCTGCCTTCTGGAAGGCAACTTGCTTCTGGCCCTTTCTAGCCCTCTCCTCATGGAACCAAAGGATTTTGGCATTCAAAGGGAAATCAGAAGGCATGTCCTTTGTCACCAGGGAAGCTAGAGCATAAAGTAGTGAAGGGACGGGTCCAAGTGCTTACAACTGGGAGCGGCTGAGCCTGGATTCTACACCCCCCAATCCCCATCCACCCGTGTGGGCGTGTGACTCTCTCAGAGCACATTCATGGGCACCCATTGGGTGCCAGACACTACACTGAGCCCTGAGGTTGCAGCTGTGATTAAGACAGACTTTCCTCTTCTCTGAACCCTCACAGTCCCATACAGAAGACAGCCATGAACGAATAATTTGCATTAGTCAAAGGCACACAAATAAAGACATCAAGTGCACAAAAATAAAAACTGGGAGAACCGTAAAGGAGACCCCCAGGGTGCCGGGAGTGGGGAGGTCAGAGACCGCTCCAAGGAGAGGCTATCAGAGAAGCTGTGTCCTAAAGAATGCACCACTCAAACAAACACTGTACAAGACAAAAAAAGACTTGGTTCGAAATGGCAAGACAATCTGAAAGATACTTAAGGAATAAATTGAGCAAGAGACGTGCCCGACTTTTATGGAGAAACTTAGAAAGCATTACAGAAGGAAATAAAAGAAGAATCGGGACCCTAAAGGCATGATGGGAAATGTGAAGGGGGGGCTGGAGGCTGGCAAGAGGGACCCCTGATGCCCACGTCAGGTGGGCTCTGTGTGGACAGAGCAAAAATTCGGTGGAAAAGCAAAGAACAATTGGGATTCTGGGTTCCGGGCACTTGAGTGAGATTTTCTTTCTGGCAAGGGGCTGGGTTTTCATGCCCACTTGTTACAGGGAGAGCTAATGCACATGCAATTTTGTAAGCAGCTTTTTCCCACTTAACAACATAGCATGGATATTTCCCACATCATTAAGTGGTGTTTGATAAAAAACCATAGAGAGTGGTTCTCCAAGGCCGACTGAATGTGTTGTTTCCCGGATTTTAGCTACAGGAGGACGGTGAGGGGTGGAGGGAAGGGAGGGTTGGGAAGGGCTGGGGGTAGCCACCATACAAGCACAGAAGCTCATCCCCACCACCGTGATGGGATGCTGAAAATTTCCCTTTATTTTGCAAATGAGGGAATGAGGCAGGGGGTCCAGGTGCCAGCTGCCCAGGGTCTCCAGGGGTCTGGGCTCTGTGCTGCTCCCAAACCACGCCTGTCTCCTCCTTTGTCTCCCACGGAGCACTGGCACCGTGCTGTGCGGAAGGGCACTCATCCAATTGCTCAACCCGTGGACGCTGCGTGCCCTCACTGGCTGGCGGCGTGCTGGAACGTGGGCTGCAGCAGAAAACAAAACCAAGATCCTGCCTTAGATTCCTGGCACTGACACCACATGTTCTCACGGCCCTGGGAAACGTGTTCTCTCCCAGATTGGGAGGGCGGCAATCCAAAACCAAGGTGTTGGTAGGGCCCCGGTGGCTCCTGAAAATCCTTGATTTGTATCAACATCACCCGCTGTCTGTCCCCATCTTCCTGTGGCCTTCTCTGCTGTGTCTCTGTGTCTCAGATCTCTCTCTCTTCTCATACAGGGCATCTGACACTGGCTTGAGGGTCTACCCTAAATCCAGGATGATCTCATCTCTAGATTTTATCTGCAAAGACTAATCCCGAGTAAGGGCAGATCACAGCCATAGCAGCTCAGGACTTGGGCACATCTTTTGGGGTGGGGGGGACCCAAACTCAACCCCCTACACTGACCCACATTCTAGTGAAAGAAAATGACGAACAGGTAAATATATCGCCTATTAGATGGTAGCAAGAACAATGCCAGAGGCAGAAGAAGGGAGGGAAGGAAGATGGAGTGTGCGGAGATGGACACGGCAGTTCTAACAGGGATGCTTCGGGAAGGTATCACCATGAAGGTAACATCTGAGCAAAGATGCGAAGGCGGAGACAGAAAAAAGCCACGTAGGTATGTGCACAGGAAGTGTTCCAGGGAGAGAGGATAGCAAGTTCAAGAAGCCCGGAGAGGAAGCATGCCTGGAAAGAGTCAAGCATGGAGAAGTGAAGGAGTATGGGATTCCAAGTGGGAGCACGGCCCGGACCAGCGAAGCTCTCGCAGAGTGTGGTTCCTCCAAGCAAGACGGGAGCCATCAGAGGATTTTGAGCAGGGGTTAATGTAATAGGAGACCATCAGCTTCCATGTGCGGACCAGCAAGGAGCTAAATGCAAGACCCAGACGGGAGCTGTGGGCTTGGACAGGGAGGGCGGCCACAGAGGTGGAGCACGGATGGGGTTCTGGGTGCATTACGAAGGCAGGGTCAGCAAGATTTATGCTGGGTGTGGAATGTGAGAGAAAGGAAGCGGTCCTCCAGAGCAGCTGGGCATAACCACGTTGGTGAGGGCGGCCTGCAAGCAGAATTACGGGAAAGCTTGGGCACTACATTTTGGACATGCTGAGTGTGAGATGTCAATTAAGAAGAAAATACTAGTTGCGTTGGATGCTTGATTCTGGGTTTGGGGCAAGGGCTGAGCCGGAGATATAAAGCTGGGAGTTGTCGGCATGGAAACACTATTTAAAATCAAAAGAATGGATGAAGTCACGATGGGAGGGAAAGTAATGAGGTCCGAAGAATGACTTTACCAAGGACACCCCAACATTATGAGATTGAAGGGAGAAACCACAAAGGAGGCAGATAGGCATGACCTGTGCGGTAGAAAGAAAACGAGCAGAAATGTGGCAGCTTGGAAACCAAATGGTGATTTCAAGAGGAGGCAGATGGTGCCCGGGCAGCTCCATCAGTTAACCGCCCAACTCTTGATCTCTGCTCAAGTCTTGATCTCAGGGTCGTGAGTTCAAGCCCCGAGTTGGGCTCCACGCTGGGTGTGGAGCCTAGTTAAAATAAATAAACAAACAAATAACTAAATAAATAAGGAGACAGTGACCAACGACGCACGGTGTCTTGGAGGTCTTTGGCATCGTTGGTGAGGGCGGTTTCTGTGGAGTGCTGGGATGGCGGTGGTTGGCCTGGAATGAAAGGAAGTGGGTGGAAGGAAACTGGAGAGGCCCACAGAGATGACCTTGATAGGTGTTTGGCGTTAAATGGGAATGAATGAAGAATTTTGAGCTCCACGAGGGCCAGGGGGCTTTCTCTTTTGGCCACCCCTATGCTATGTGTCTATTCCCTAGCAAGGAGCCTGGCACTAAATATGCATTTGTTGATGACCCAATGCATGGTTGAGCATGTGACCAGTGAACAGAAGAGGTTGTCTTCGGCTGTCTGAGAGCGTTTTCCTTTTGGCCATCATCATCTTCTCTTGGAAGATGGAACAGACCCTGGGCAGCTAAGCCCGTGGCACCAGCCATATTGCGTAAAGTTAATTAACTCGGGGTGTTTCTCCCTTTTGTTCTGAACAGTGGAGAGCAAATCTTTGTTCCTGATACCTCAATTAGCTACCACTTCTCCTGAGCTCCCCTCACCCACCCCCAGACTAGAAGGCTGGTGCTGGGGTAGCCAGCCCATTTCTGGGGCCGTAGATGGCCTCCCCAGCCTCTCAGACCCCACAGGCAGCCCCTTTGCTGGGTGCACCCAGGAACAAAGGCAATGTGGTGTCCCACCCTGTCCCACCCCGCCTGCTGATCAGTGGTCGGGACAGCCGGGGGCTGCGCTGGGCTTACTCTGGAGCCCAGGCTCCCAGCTTTGCCTGTTTGTTTGTTTGTTTACTGGGCTACAGAAATGGTGGTGTGGAGGTCAGATAGATGGACAGTGCATCCCACCCGGAAGTCTCGGGAAGGTTTGGGAAGGAGGGGAAGGGGTACTTGGACTGGAAGCTTGGATCCACTGAGGACCTTGCAGATAGAAAGGGATGTGGTCAATGCAGGAAGGGTCAGAGCAGGGGAGGGAAGACCAGTTGGGAGGCTACTTCTCTGGCTAGCTACTGTAATAACCCGTGCAGGGAAAGAGAACAAGCAGGAGTCGGGCTGCAGACAGGCCAGAGAAAGGCAACCAGGGCAGGCCCCTGTGCCCAGCTGCTGACTGCTAGAAAGGCAAGCGGTTTTCACAAGGAAGCTAGAAGTGCTCTTGGGCAATCTCATCTCTGAAAGTCTGAAAGACTGAATTTCATTATAATTTAAGTCTTTCTTGGGCTTCATCAAAGGCTATGAGTGTCTTGAAAAAGAGAAGCATCTCTTTCCTCAGGTGAGGGGAAAACATGCCAGAGCTTTCTCTTCTAATATAAACAAGACAAGGAGATGCAGCTGAACTTGGCAGGCCTGCCGGAGAAGGCTAATAGACTCGACGAGAAGAGAATTATAGAAAGAGACAGCTCCAGAGGGTGGGCGGGGGGCGGAGAAGAGAAGCTCTAGGACGGCCACCCCCAGGTGGGCTCCTGGGGAGCTGGGATCAAGACCTTGGCAGGAGTGCCCCAGGGGCCTGGACAGACTCAGCTTCTCATCTAGCTAGAAGCTTCTCTGCCTGGACACCAGGCAGATAAGACCCCAGGCCCCTAGCATCCTTCCTGGTGCATTTCCAGTGATCCCATGAATTGTGGAGACTCAGGGGTTGGAATGGAATTCGTGGCGTTTCCTGCATGGAAGCTCTCAGTGGGGGAAGCTGGAAGTGACCTAAAAGATTTAGCCTGGAAAAAAAAAAAATTAAAACCCACGCAGGTTTGACGCTCCCAGCAGAGGCTGGGAAGGCATGGAGGGCTATTATGGGCTCATGTATGTTTGAAAATATCACAGGCAGTTCGACGTCTCACAGAACCCTTGACTTGGAAGGAGGTGCTTTGCTTTTAGAAAATCAGATTATATTCCTTCCGCCTTTAATAAAAACCAGCGCTGGTCTCTGACTCACAGGCTCGAGACAGCCTTCGCTGGTGACAGGGGCTGGGACTGCGGCAGTGGCACCGGCTGGAACTGTTCTCAAATAGGAAATCGAAGACCCAGAGACAAAGGAGGGGAGAGGGAAGGGGGGAGCGAGAGGCAGAACAGGAAATACATGCAGAGTTAATGCTCAGTCCCTGGGCGCCTCTGCAAGGCTGCTCAGACCCAGGAGTGAGGGATGCAGGGGTCCCCGGCTCCCCACTGACTCCCACCGGCAGCCCATTTGTCCCCTGCCAGCCAGCCCACTGCACCGCAAGGCTGCTCATCCCCTCTCCTGCCAAAGGCTCCTGAGTCTTAAGCAGAGCAGGAGGTTGTCGCCTCCACAGGGAGGGAGTGATCACTTAGAGTTGATGTGGTGGCTTTGAGGCTGTGCAAAGGGCTGAGATGGGGCAAGAGCCCCAGGAGAGGCCAGAGGTGGCTTCTAAGAGAAGGTGTTCCCTGTTCTGTCTTGTCCGTCTGTCTGTCTCTCCGTCTCTGCTCTGGCTTTGCCTTGCTTTGTCTTCCTCAGTCTTCCTTTGAGTCTGGCCCCTTTCATCTCATTGTCTTGCTCATTCTTTGTCTCCTTCCCTCTCTCCTCTGTCTGAATCTCTTTTGTTCTCTTAAGAAAGATGGCCGAACTTGTTAAGCCAGAGATCAAACACCCAAATGGCTGAACACGTAAGAAGGCAACGCGGCTTTAACATCTGGTGTGCTCCTGTGTGCGTGTGCACTCGTGCGATCGCGCTCGCTCTCTCTCTCTCTCTCTGCGACACAGTGGGTTCCCCGCAGAGAGGAAGGGCAGGGAGGGGGTGGGGTGTGGGAGAGAAAATCAATGAAACTTTGTCACTCCTGGGCCTGGTAACAGTGGCTAGAGCAGCGGCAAGGGCGAGAATATTCCTTAAGGGCCGGACAGGCTCTAACTGAGGCTGGACCACCGGGCAGGCGACCAGCCCCGCAGAAGAAGCAGGTCTGATGCCCCAGTGAAGTCGAGGGCTCTGAAGTGGCCGGCTGACAACCAGCCAGGGCCTCTGCCTTTACAGGAAGTGAGAGGACACATTAATAGGGGTGAAGAACAGGGACAGAAGTCTCCCGAACTAGGGGCACGAGGGACGGCATTTCATCCTCCACCAGCCCTGGGCTGAAAGACTCATGAGGCTCAGACATGCCATGGAACGTGCCCTCCACACACGGCCGCGAGGAGCAGATCTGACTTGTTGCCCTGTTTATTCCCAGGAGCATTTATGGTCACGGATAGAAACTTGGCCCTTGGTAGGTTCAGCATGAAGGCAATCAGGCAAAGGTGGGGCAGGTGGAGGGAGGGTGGGAGGGAAGGTCGAGGAGGCAGAATGGTGGAGGAGAGTGGTGTCCTGCTGGAGACTGGCCCTCCGGAGCTTACCTTGCAGGGACAGGTCAGGAATGGGGCTCCTCGTGCCCGTGTCCATTCTGAGAAGCGGAAACGTTCTGTTGCCTTGAGGAAGGATGAGAGGGGAGGAGGGAAAGACAGACAGAGGAATGAGAGAGTGAGTGGAGATGGGTCTTTTCCACACTCCTGCCTCCCTCCCCTCCCTGGAATGCTGGCCTGTGGAATGTTCCCCGGAAAGGCAGCCAGCAAGGCTAGGAGAGGACACTCCCTGAGCATGCCCCACGCCCCACCTAGGTGCATCTCTAGGTGTCTCTGAGATGCGAGCTCTTCTCACCCTCCCAACCCCCCTCCCCACCCTCATTTTGCAGAGAAGGAGACTAGAGGACCAGAGATGTTCAGCAATTTGTTCCTGATCACACAGCCAGTAAGTGGCAGGGCCAGGGCTCTCCCTCCCTCTATCTTCCATAGCCCCAGGCTCTCTCTCTCTGTGTCCCTTGGTCTCTCTCTCCAAGCACAGAGTAGGGAGTGGGGCGGTCAGGGTGAGGGGACACGTCACCCAATCCACTCCGCTCCAAGGTTGGCTGGGAGCGTGCCTGCCACCAGAAGAGGAAGAGACAAATGACAGAAGGGGCCCACACAGCTGCTTCCTTCCCAGCACCCTGCACCGCCTGCTGAAGTGTCTTTGTAATCGCCTGCTGAAGTGTCTTTGTAATCGTGGCAGGCCTGTCCCAGCCCCTTGTCTGCCGCTGGAGGAGCAGACTGCCTCTTCTGGCTTCCCTAGAGAGCATGGCTGCAGCCTGTGGGCTGTTTGTGGGAGGGCTCTAGGGTGGGCGGGGACTCAGGGAGAGGGGACACCTGTCCATCCTGGGCTAGGACATCCCCAGGCCCCCCCCGACCTGTTGGCTGCAGAGGACAGGTGAGGTGAGGGCCTTTGGGCCGGGGGCTGGGCAGATCAGCGAGCAGGCCCGGCCACTGACATCTGAGCAGACACAGGACTCTGAGAATATTCGAGTCATGTCCCAGCGGCCACCGCGTGGCTCAGGTGGAAACCCAGGCTGACCCAAGTTTGCTGCACACTCACCTCCACCGGAGGCAGCCGGCACCCGCTTCTGACAGCCTTGTTAGAAACTGGGATCCCTGCTCCTGACATTCAACGAGGTTTTTTTCACCCAGGACTGATAGGGGGTATTCACTGTTAGAAAGTTTTTGAGACTTTTTTTTTTTTTTTTAAATCAGGAGATCGATATACAAATCAGAGGGTCTGGCTATACCCGGGGGGGGGGGGGGGGGGGGGGGGGGGGGTGGGTATAGTCGCTGTTGGCTTCCTGGGTGGGTACTGAGCAAGGCGCCCCCTCAGGACAGGGCTAGGCTCTCCCGGTGGACCCCAACTCTGCCCGTCCCGTCACGCAAGCCCGGGGCTTGGGACCTGGCTCCGACACGGGCCTCTGGGCCCCATAATAGTCTCCTTCTGGTCCTTGACAAAAACTCTGCCATTTCTCGACTAGTGCAGGGATGAATGCAAGCCGCTGTTAATAAGGAAGTCTTATCCTCCGTCCTTCTGCTGCTGCCTGTCCGCAGACGGTGGATGACATGCTTCTCCGAGGACACCCTGGCGGGCCCCGGAGAGCTCGTCATGGTGGCAAGTGGGAGTCCCCGTCAAGGGCTCATGTGCTGCCAGGGAAGCCTCTCGGCCTGTCTGTCATGCTCAGAGAGTCAGCCAGGCAACCCTGAGGCTTCAGAGCCAGGCTGGCCCTCGCTGGTGGTTGCCATGGGAACCGGAGCTGGGGCTAGGCTGTGTCTTTGCTCTTCAGAGCTTGTATCTCCTTTCTCAGTTCTTGTTCCAGGAATGTTTGCAGAGCACCCCTAATGCGTCAGGCCCTGTATGAGAGAGGAAAGGAGGTGGAGCGTCAGTCCCCTGCCTTAAAAAACCCACAGTACCAAGAGGAGACCAAAATGGACCACGAATGGCCATACTTTCTGGCTGGCTTTAGAGTTCAAGGTCAGGGAGAGAGAGGCCCAGGTCGAAAAGCCCTGAAATTGGAGTGAAATCAGGAACGTTCATGGGGAATGCGGCTTTTGAGGGTGAGGGGGTCAGAGAGAATGTTCTAGCCAGGGGTGTGATGGGGGGAGGGGAGCAGGAGCAAAACTGTGGAGGTGGCCAAGTACAGGGTGGCAAGTGGGGCCCATCCAGCTACAGCAGCAGGTTCAAAAGAGCTGATCGGCAGGGCGTTGTTTCTTCCATGATCAAATAAATCTGGGGAAGACTGGGCTAATTTCCAAGAAAGCATAGAGAATACAGAATTTTCCAAGTTTGTTCACAGGCCATCTACCCCTTCCCTTTTTATGTGCAGCTGGGAGAGAGCCCGCTGGGCTGGGGAGGGGGGCAGCAGGGGAGGCGATGGGCAAGAGCCCGGGGAGCAGGCACAGCGGGGTCGCGCGGAGCCTCAGGCCCAAGTCCGCTCTGCAGGTAATGGGAACATGAAAGGTTTCGAGGCAGAAGGTCACCACGTTATCTGGTTTGCTAACATTTTAGAAAGGTCGGGGCTGCTTGCGGAGGATGGAGTGGAGGATGAGAGGAGGGGTCGGAGGGGAGAGGCTGAGGAAGAAGATCTCAGCCCTGGACCTGAGAGAGGAGGTGAGGACAACCAGGCAGGGGGTTGTGGGCGTGGGGAGGGGCCAGGGGGAAGGAGCCTTTGCTGGCGTCTCCATGGGGAGCAGGGGTTGCTGGCTTTTCGAGAAAAGCGGGGAGAGAAGCGAGCATTCCTTGCCCAGAAATAGGGAACATTCCAAAGGCCTGCGGGGGGGGGGGGGGGGGCTGCCCACCCACGTAGGAGAGGCGCACCCCCACCCCAAGGGCACAGATGGTCTCTGCTGTCTGCAGAAGGGGCAGGCCAACAAGAAGGACTCCCTAGCCCTGTGTACTTGATCCCTTGTGCCTCCAGCTCTCTGACCGAAATGGGAGAGAGGCAGACCAGGAGCATCACAAGCATCAGGAAGCTGTGTGGGGCCTTACGGGCAGGATTCAGGGGGGTTATTTCCGTGGTACGTAGGCTAGCAGCTTCTTATGAACGAAGGTTCTGGAGCTGAGCTGGAATCAAAGCCTGGCTCTGCTCCGTGCGAAACCTGCATTCGTTGCTCGAGTCGCCTGACCTGTCTAAGCCCCAGCCCCGCTGTCTGCAAACGGGGCGAATAATCGTATTCCATCGTGGAGTGGGAAGGAGGGAGCGAGAGATCACACTGTAGAAGGTGTTAGACAGTGTCTGCCACCGTAAGTGCTCAATAAATATTAGCTATTATTAATTTTAATATTAATGAGTTTTTATGGTATTTGTAATAAAAGTCCAATTTGGATTTATATTGTAGAATTTTTAAGTGCAGTCTTATTATTTTCGAGTACATACCGTGACCCCTACTTGGTTACCACCAGCATTAGCATTAGCATTAGCATTAGCGGGGCTATCTCAGTCTGTTCAGGCTGCTGGAACAGTACACCATAGGCTGAGGGGCTTACAGATACCGGAAATGTATTTCTCGCAGTTCCGGAGGCTGGGATGTCCAAGTGCAAGGTGCCAACAGATTCGGTGTCTGGTGAGGGCCTTTATCTGGCTCACAGACAGCGCCTTCTGGCTTCAACCACACATGGGGGAAGGGGCAAGTGATCTCTCCTTTCTCTTTTATAATAGGGGCACTAGTCTCATCCACAAGGGCTACCCCTAATGACCTAATCACTTCCCAAAGGTCCCACGTCCTCATAGGATCACCATGGGCCTGAGGATTCAATATTTGGTGGGGGACACAAACATTCCAGTCCCTAGTTGGGGCCCATGTTAATCACCAGAGAATAAAGGTTATAGTTCTTGGCTTGTTTCTGTCTCTCAAAATTTGCTTCTCACGTACTTAAAACACTTTCTCCTCTCACTATGCCTCAGAGTTCCTATGAGCCATGAGATTGCAGACGCTGATGTTTGACTCATTGACCACATGTCTTTATGGACTAGCACAGCCAAGGTCCAGGTTTGGCTCGGCGTCATCACCAGCCAGGAAGGGTTATAGTAGAGGGGCTGGGGACGGGTCTGACCATGGAGAGCTTCGTGCAGAGAAATGGGCAGGCCAAGCTGGGGGAAGCCCGAGATCCTCTCCCTGGTGGTAGGAGGCAGGGGTACAGCTCATGGCTCCAGTCCCCAGGCGATGAAAGTACCAGGACCCTGGAGCCACCTGCCCGCTGACCCTCTAGCCACCTGCTCCCCGTGACCTTCACTCTGCTACAGCAGATTCCTCTGCTAGTTGCCCACCAGATTCATTCTTGCCTTCCTCCGGGGTAGTGGGATCCTATAGGTGGGCACCTCGCTGCCAGCCAGATACACTTCCTGGCCTTCTTTGCAGTTAGGACAAGTCCTTACTTTGTGCGTTCTTTTGTCGGAAAAAGTGGCATATGTTTCAGGTGAGGCAGAGCCTCTAAGACAACAGGCACATTTCCCCCAGGATCTCTTTCCACCTTCCCTTCTGTCTGCAATGAGGACATGGTGAAGATCCCAGCCTCACCCCGTACCTGTGTACAGTGCCCTTGGGAATGGTGGAGAACTGAAATGGAAAGAGCCTGACTCACCAAACAATCCAGTGATGGGCTCTGCATACCCAAAGCTAGTAGAAAAAAGAGGAAGTCATGTCTTTGTGCCTTAAGGTACTGGATTGGGGTGGGGGTGGGGATGAAAAGGTCTTTGTTACAGTGGCTTAGCTCCGCCTCACAAATAGGAGGAGCTTCCAATAAACATGACAGAGGAGAGTAAGAAAGTACAAGGCAAGTCACTGTGGAATCTGGGACACTCTTCCCAGAGCAGGCTGCGAGCATTAATGTCTCTGTACCTTTGCTAGGGCTGTCCCCTCTGCTGGAAGTTCCTTCCCCTTCTTCCTCACCCACGGAATGGTCCTCATCCTCCCAGACTTCCTCTGTGGTAGCATTAGCCCTTCCTCATGCAGTCGTGCACATTGGGAAAGTGTACTTCCCTCTGGTTTCTACTTGGTGCCTCAGTGGGTCCTCGGAAACTGGGGATGTCCCAGGGCAAAGAAGAAGTGCTCAAAAATGTTCCTTCGTTTGACAGACACTGACAAGGCCCCACACTCAGGACAAGAGACACGGTAGTGAATAGGACACATGTCTCTGCCCGCGGACGGCTTATGTTATAGTGGGGAAAACAGACTTTCATCACACACACACAGCAAATATATAACTACATACAGTGATGGCTGAAGTAAGGGAATGGACACTTTGGATGGATGGCTGCTTTTAGCTGGGACATCAGGGCAGGTCTCTGGGGGAAGTGCGCCCTTTAAGCTGAGACTTCAAGTGAGTGGGCATTAGGAAGGTGAAGGAAGGTACCGAGGTGGGGACGGTATTGTGGGCAGAAGACAAGAGTATGTGCATTTGCTCAGAGACAGGAAAGAGCTTGGCGTGTAACTTTGGGATAAGGAGTGGTGGATGATGGTAAGAGATGGGGCAGGGTGGGTGGTGAGGATTTGGGGCTTTCATCTCCTGGGCATCAGCCCGTGGAAGGGCTTTAGGTGGAAGAGTGACGTGATGTGGTCTCCATCTGCTGGAGGGGAGGGTACTGCAATAGTCCAAGCACAGCGTGGTGGAGACTTGGCCTTGGAAGGTGGCTGTGGGGAGGGAGAGAGAGAGACAGGGATGTCTGAGAGGTGGGAGTTGAGGGAGATGGAAGAGGGGAACATAAGGCGGGAGAGAAGAACAACGAAGGGAAAGGGCCCATGTCTTCAAGTTGAGCAACCGGAAGGAAGGCTAAATGACTCAGAAAGGAACGGCACCATTTGTCCCTTGAAACAAGTCTGGTCCACAGTGTGATGAGGGAGAACAGAATTCGTTAAAGACTCACACTTCTAAAGAATGGCAACAACCCACCATTCTTCAGCGGGGGGGGGGGGGGGGGGG